>NC_067473.1:176131878-176209378 GCF_947179515.1 Apodemus sylvaticus | reverse complement strand
GGGTCTCATCACACAGATCAAGCTGGTCTCAAACTCCAGATCCTTCTATCTCAGCCTCCTGAGTACCAGGATTGTGGGCATGGCTACGACGCTAGGTTCTTTACATTTATATTTAATTAAATAATAGATGGCAAAAAGAGATTTTTCTGATACATAGGAAAATGAAATGTCTCAAATTTATATTTGACAAAGGAAGGATGGAAACATTTTTTTCTAATATTGTTTCAAAGTATTCAACATTTTTCAAACACTTACAAAATGAATTATCACTACACTGTTGTTTAAGTAAATACAACATTACCTTTATTATATCAAACTATTGGCCATTTTTTGCTTGATAAAATAATTTTAAATGTTGAGTAATTGTTTACTTACTGACAATTGACAGTTCTTTGTCATCAGCAATTACTTTGTACACATTCATGAAGCCAAATTTGAAAAGCTGAAGTAAAGTAAAAGAAAACATGTGGCCAAGACTTAACTCTGGAAAGCAGAGTCACGGGTAAATGTCTCGTGGGACACTCTATGCTGTATAGATTCTTCTTGAGATAGGCTGTCACACAATGCAAGCTGTCACCAAAGTCACTATATAGGCAAGTGCTTATGTTTCCACCTCTCAAATGGCAAGAGTGCAGATACCATTCCTCTAGTATGGCTCAGGTTATTTTTGATGTTAATGTTTGCTGGCTAAGCTCTGGGCACACACTACATGATCCATCTATGAGTTGTAATTAGATATAAACAAGCCAGTTTCCTGTATCCACAAGAGCAGGACACAGCCTAACAGTGGCTTATTCATCAAGCATTTGTGAATATCTAAGATGTGCTAGGCACTGTGGAGTGTAACTGGCCCCAGTTATATCAAACAAGTCACCTGGAAAAAAAGCTGGGGATAAAATAGAACAGGCCTGTGAGAAGAGAGCGAGACCAAGAAAACTACTGCTGTTCAAAGTCTCAAGGTTTAATGGAAAACTCAGAATTTTAAAGTTTCAGGCAAGATCCTTCCCCCAAATTCCAGGGTGTGTTCAGGGTGGCTGTGTGGGTCACCTGATTAATTCAGGAAAGTATAGATTTGGAAGAACAATGGATTTCACCTTGGTCTGAGTGTTCCATTCTAGGTGGAGGGGATTACAGCTAACACAGGAATTCCTGTTCAAAGGCTGGGAGAGGAACTTCACCTTGGTCAATGTCAAGTCCCTGCCAGGTGGCATGGCACCCCAATAAGGCTCTCTACAGTGCAGTGGAGCAAGGTCCATGTATTTCTGATGCTGAAGAACATGATGGAGTAACATGTTAAAGCTGAGAAACAGAAAGTCAGCTGAGGGGGAAAAAGCAGGGAACACTCAAAGGAGTCTACCACTGACAGAGGTGTTTGCACGTCACTGCAACAGCCGCAAGGAATTGTGAAATACTGTCTTACATATGATATATTTTTATAGATATCACTTTAAAACCAATGGAGAACTAAAGACACGTCAAAACTGGTGTCTAAATCAATTCATGATCTACAACCCAGTACTTACAAGGATCCTACTCACCGACAATTATAAAGAAAAATAAGTGCTAAACACAATCTTACTTGCAAAATGAAGAAACCAATTAAAAGGCAGCCATTTAGCTGGAAGGTTATCATTTAGCGTACTCTGAAAGTCTATGATCTGAATCCTATACTACATCTGAGTCTGAGGTTCCTTCTGGAGGAGATCAGAATCACTATGTCTATGACGATGAGCTTCCCTCTTTCCTCCAGTCATTTGCCTAGAATGTCCTATTGCTTTCTCCAATATGACATATGAGACCTATCTCTTTCCAAGAGTTTATTTGCTATTAGGTACAAAGAAGAAGCTTTGTAATAATAATATGACTACTAAATCCAAGGAAAAGATATTCACAACATTCTTAAGGGCTCATTCATCACAGGAAATAAGAAACTTTCCTTAAAAGTTTCAGGCTGAGACACACACACACACACACACACATACACACACACACACACACACACACACACAGAGAGAGAGAGAAAGAGAGAGAGATATGAACACACACAAATACACATACTCACATATAGGAACAATACAAACACACACAGACACACACACACATATATATACACAAAATACATACAATATACATACATAGATATATACATACATGTGTATATCTACATACAAATATACTCACACAATTAAATATATTCACTCTATACATACATACATACATACATACATACATACATACACAAACCCACACATGCACATTTTCAGAAATTGATAGTCATTGGAGTGCTCTTCCCACAATTAATGAAAAAGGAATCATGAATCTGAAAAAAAAAAGTAAGGAGAGGTATGTGGGAGTTTTTACTGAAAGGAAAGGGAAGTGGAAATGACAGAATTGTATAACTTCAAAAATAAAATAATTAATTTTAATATAATTTTGTTCTTTTACGTATTCACTTTATAGGCCACTCATTGCCTCACTCCTGGTCACTCCTTCCCACAACCCTTCCCCATATCCTCTCCCCTTCTCCTCTGAGCAGGCACCTCCTCCCACACCCTACCCTCTTGTATCCTTCCACCCTGACATTTCAAGTCTCTGTGAGGTTATGAATGTCCTCTCCCACTGAAGCCAGAGAAGGCAGCCCAGCTAGAAGAACATAACCCATGTACAGGAAACAGCTTCTGAGATAGCCCCAGTTTCAGTTGTTCAGGACCCACATAAAAACCAAGCTGAACATGTGCTACATATGTGTGGGGAGGCCTAAGTCCAGTCTGTGTATATTCTTTGTTTGGTGGTTCAGGCTTTGAGAGTTCCTAGGGTTCAGGTGCAATGACTGTCAGTCTTTATGTGGAGTTCTTATCCCCTGCTGAGTGAAACCTCTGAGAGGAAACATGTTCCTGTCTGCAAGCATAACAGAGTACCATTAATAGTGTCAAGGATTGGTACTTGCCCATTGGATTGCTCTCAAGTTGGGACAACTATTAGTTGACCATTCCCTCAGTCTCTACTCCATTCCTTGTGCCTGCATTTCTTTTAGTCAGGATAAATTTGGGGTTGAAAGTTTGGTGTGTGGGTTGGTATCTCTATTGCTCTACTGGGTTTCCTGCCTGGCAAGAAAAGGTTGCTAATTAAGGTTGCATATCTGCAATGTTGTGAGTCACAGTTAATGTCACTTCTATTTATCCTTGGGCTCCCCCTTTATCCCAGGTCTCTCTGGTCCCGGAGAGGCAACCCACCTTCTAATAACTTTCAGTTGAAATGCTATTCAGTGATTAAAAACAATGAGATTATGAATTATTCAGGCAGATGGATGGAACTTGAGAATGAATATCCTCCTGAGTGAGGTAGCTTAGCCCCAAAAGGACACGTATCATATGTACTCAGTTATAAGTGGATAACAGCCATAAAGTACAGGTACCATGGTATACTCCACAGAAGGTAAACAAGAAGGAAGGCCCAAGTGAGGAAGGTTGAATCTCACTTAGAAGGGAGAATAAAATAGTCATAAGAGGCAGATGGGGGAAGGGAACTGAGAGGGGGAGTGGGGAGGGGAATGGGGACTTCAGGATCAGGTGTGGGGAAGAACAGGAGAGATAAGAAATAATTACTTGTAAGTTGCAGAATGGTGGCTTGGAACATGGCTAAGCAGATAAAGTACTTTCCATGTGAACGTGATAACCAGAGTTTAGAGGCCCAGAAACCACATAAAAGCTGGACAGAAACAGGGAATTCCTTCAGGAATACTTGTCTGATGGTGGAGTCAAAACAGGTAAACTCCAGGTTTAGCAACAGACATTGACTTATTCAATAAAATGGAAAGAAATATAAGATACCCAGCATCAACTTCAAGCCTCCATGTGTATGTACATGTGAACACACACAGATTGCAAACACACACAAACACACACACACACACACACACACACACACTCACACAAACACTAAGAACAATTTTAAAAATAATTTGTAATGGTAGTATACTTGCTGCGGCAAGTTGCCCAACTTATATGTCTTTTGAGCTACATGAAAACTCTAAAATCTATCTCACATCAGGATAGTCTTGTATTTGAAATTATTATTAAACTCACAAACAATAAATATTTTAAAACAATCTTGGCTCACATAACAAATGGCAGTAGTAATTTGGGTGAGACTTAAGAGTAGCAGGGATTAAGGCAAGACCATTGGATAGGACAAACAGTGATCCAACATGCTATTCCACTTATAAGTCTTTGCTAGAAGATTTATTTAGTAGAGGAGTAAACACAAGGCTCTATGTAGTTTACATTTTCATTTTCCATTCGGCAGATATTTACTGGATGTTGAAATATGAATGCTTACATAACAAAGACAGATGCTCACTAGCTTGACACAGAGTGCTGAAAAGTTAGGCACAATCCCTAGTGGGGCTTGTGTCAGTGGAGGGAGTATACAGAGGACATGGGAGAAGAAATAAAAGAAAGAGCTAATAGCAAAATGAAGGCATATATTTTCCTCCGTGCCTGAAAGGAATCAAAGTAGGGTTTGTGGGTGAAAATCACCTATAGGAAAGTCAGGAACAAGACAGTTCTGTGCTTAAATGAGGATAGAAAACCCCTGCTTCTGCCTCTTGAGCTCTGGTATTATGGTTGTGTGCCACCACACCCTACTAGACTGTTAAGGTCTTGATGAGAAAAAGAACTGTAACAAGGGGAATAGAGTACGAGACGTGGTACAGGCGTAGAAATGTCAAGGTGGAAGGAATGAAGCCGGGCCTTCCTGTCTGGTGGGACATGCTGAAGAGATTTACTTTTTATGGGAGCAAAGCTGTTCAAGAAAGAAAATGACATGACTCATTTGCCTTTTACAAGATTCTTCTGGAATCTTCACATACACAGCACCAGTAGAAACCAAAGCAGCCTCGGAAAATTCGTTAGGAAGGACTTGAAGGGAAGGGAAAGAGTGAGATGGATATGGCTTGGTCTGCAAAGTCAAAAGTCAGTAGAGACAGAAATAGAATGAATGGCTTGGTGATATTAGCATAGAGTGACTTGGGGGTGTGAATGGAACAAAATGACAGGGCAGGGATTAGCCTGGGCTTGGGAAATCACTTCAGTGGGTAAAATACACATTTATGCAAGGATAAAGACCTGAGTTTAGACTCTCAACAGTTTGGCAAAAAGCTGGGCAAATATATCTCGGGGGTAGAGAGAGGAGGTTCCCTGGGAATTTCAGGTTAGCTAATCTTGATGAATCTGTGAGTTCCAATTTCAACAAAAGACCCTGCCTCAAAAGATTAAGTCAACAGCAATGGAAGGAAACTCTTAACATTGACCTCTGATCTCTATCCACAGATGCACCAACACACATGAACATATACATATACATATACATACACATGCCAGACATGTGTTCTCATACTCATACAGGCACACACACACACACACACACACAGAGAGAGAGAGAGAGAGAGAGAGAGAGAGAGAGAGAGGGAGGGAGAGAGAGAGAGAGAGGGAGGGAGGGAGGGACGGAGGGACGGAGGGACGGAGGGAGGGAGAGAGATTAACAAAATCTTTAACTTTTATTGTTTTTTGAGATGTCAAAGACTAGATGGTGAATCAATAAATGGTAAGTTTGAAAGCTCCTCTTTCATGCTAAGTTTTAAACATAAAACAGCTGTCACTTGTGGATGTCTTCTAAGGACTGTGTGATATGAGCCTGAGTAAGTGTAGATGGCTAAAGAAATTAGCATCAATAGTGGTTAAAAGGGAAAAAAGAGCTAAGGAAACAAGACAAATAGAGAGCTGGACTCAGAACAACTTTTGTTAAGTCTCAGTAAGTTCCTGTACTTACTAATATCACCCAATAGAGAAAGAAATGGGGGATGGAGTGGTGAACAGAGGTAAAATTATGAAAAAGGAGTGTGGAGGAAATGCAGGTGGCAGATGACCATGAGAGCCTTTTGGCCAAGATACGGGATATGTCGAAGATAAAAAATAATGATGAGAAGTATAGAGATATCTAGTGGCCGAGAGACCTTGCTGCTCTTGTAGAGAACCTGAGTTTGGTCCTTAGTGCCCACATCAGGGTCACACAGCTGTCTGTAACCTCATTTTCATGAGACTCGATGCCCTTTTCTGGCTCCCATGGTATTCCACATATGTATTCACACACAGAGAGACCCACATTATTACATATAGGATAGAATTGTTTTTAACTCTCAGGAAAAATAAAAACGAATGTTTCAGAGACTAGGTGAATCAGCCATGTCTTTTGCTAAGGTCGTCAAATGAAAAGAAGAGATCTTCAGTGCAGATATGGATCCCCCATTGCAGACCACAAGGTCCTATCCATCCTCCTGTCCTTCATGATGTCCGGGATGCTTTATGCTGATGTCTGTATTGATTTGGCTTTAAGTAAAAGCTAAGAACTACATACAGTTGTTTGTCTGTCGTTGTGAGGTAAAAGTGAAAAACAAGTTCATCCTACAGAAGAGCCGGAGTATGATGACTTAAGCATGGTCTTCTTGGTTGGCAGAAAAAATGAAGGCAAGTGAACAAATTTAGAAAGAAGAAAAGCCCTTAATGAGAATGTACTGAATAACACCAGTTCCAATAAATACTGTTTATTTAGTAATTTAATCTAAAAAGAAGAAAAATACCATAAATTGTTTAACTACAGCAGTTAGACTTATTGAAATCATTAACTTACTTAATGGCATGGATTTGTTAAATGAGATAACAGGAATGTGCAGAATCAGACTTCTTTCTTATGTGTCATTGTCCATTGTTTACTGAGTTTGCAGTGAGATAATTCAACTATCCTCAGACTGGGGAACTCTAAGGATTACCAATAGCAAGTGGTGGTTAAGGCTGAGGCAGAATGATTCCCTGCTGGCCACCTTACCCATGAGTCTACCTTTTGGTACCTTTCAGAGTTATCATGCCTGGTACTTCCAACCTGAGCTTCACTCTCTAACCATTTGCTATCATATGTTGTCACCAAGTAACTCACATCACTCTGTGCTCATGTCTTTAGGACTTCTGGATAGATTTGGGTAAACATCAAGAAAAATGAACAAACTAGCCTAATGATAGTCACTGAATTACTTTAACATTGTAAGCTGCAGTTTTCTCATCTGTAAAGATAATTATTTCCTCTTCACACCATCTGGAAAATTTTATATAAAGTCATCCAATATTCTGACTGTCATACAGAAGGCATGCAAAACAGGTTGAATGTGAAAATGTCAGAGAGAGGATGACTAAATTTAACAAACTAGTTCATGTTAATATATGCAGAAGAGAATATGTCACTAAATGAAGAGAAGGCTCTAATCATGTCTCCATCTCCAAGGTAACATGCATGTGTTACAGGGCATGTAATTCTACATAGAAAGTATATATTTAAAACTGGGATCATGATACATAATTTATACTTATTCATTAGTGCCTAGAATTTTGTTGAGAAAACATGATTCAATTTATATTGATAAAGTATTTTGGAGTGCCATATTTTATCTAAAGTCACTGCATAAGCTGACCAGATAGGAATAGAAGACTGGATTTAGCAAACTGTGAGGCAACGTATTTGACTGGTGGTAGCCTGCAGCATTTCAGAAACCATGTTGCTCATATAAAGGTAAAGCACAGTGAGGAGATGTCTCACAAAACCCTAGATGACAGAGATTCTTCCAGGACTTTGTGAAGCTCCTGGGAATGCCAGGCTCATTGAGACAATCATAAATGTGCTCTCTCTTAAAATCTACAGCTCAAAAATCCAGGAGAAGTCATTTATATGTTTACCCTTTTGGAAATAATACTACAGTTTCAAACATATGGAAGTAATCTATATCTTCAGATAAAGGTCATGTTTTAAACCACCATCACAATAACACTGGACATTTTAAGTTAGGCCACTGTATTTGACTGTTGATCAACAATTGGGAAAATTGTTTTCTTCTATTGTAGATTAAAATGATTCTCAGAGAGGCTGTTTGGTATATAAGCATAATGCTAGGTCATTGGAGAGAGTGCCACTAATGATTTCTTACCCAATTTAAAATAAAAAAATAACCACTAGACTGAGGAAATTTTTAACCTAGAACTAGTCCTGTCCAAAGGAAAGACAGAGACAAAAAATGGAACAGAGACTGAAGGAAAGGCCATCCAGAGACTACTCCACCCAGGAGTCCATTCCACCTGCAGACACCAACCCCTCCAACAATATTGCTGATTCCAGGAAGCATTTGCTGACAGGATCCTGGTATGGCTATTACCTGAAAGGATCAACCAGCACCTGACAAATACAGATACAAATATTCACAACCAACCATCAGACTGAGTCCTGGGACCCTAATAGAAAATCTAGGGGAAGGACTGGAGGAGCTTATGAGGATTGTACCCCTATAGGAAGAACAACATCAACTAACTGGACCACCCAGAGCTCCTAGGGACTAAAGCAACCAAAGAGTGTACACGGAGTGATCCATGGCTCCAGCTACATATGTAGCAGAGGATGGCTTTATTTGACATAAATTGGAGGGGAGGCCTTTGGTCCTGTGGAGGTTTGAAGCCCCACAGTAGGGGGATGCTAGAGCAAGGAGTTGGGAGTAGGTGACTGGGTAAAGGAGCACCCTCTAGAAGCAAAAGGGAGGAGGAGAAGGCAGACGGGATGGGGTGGTTGTAGAGGGCTAACCTGGAAGGGAGATATCATTTGAAATGTAAATGAATAAACTGATTGAAAAAAGTAACCACAAGATGGAAGAAATGGCCCAGTGAGTAAAACACTTGTAATGCAAGCATGAGGACCTAAACATGGGACCAAAAATTCATGTGAAAATTTGGAGTGGTTGATCAAAACTGCCATCTCAGTTCTGCTAAAGCACAAATATGAAGATCCTTGGGCTTACTGGTCAGTCAGCAGAGCTGACTCAGTGAGAAACCTTATCTGAAACGTAAGAAGAGAGGTCAAGGAAGACACATGACCTTTTGCCTCCCCATACTTGCCATGAGCATACATAAGCACACATACATGCACTGTTATTCATACTTCAAGATAAACTTGACCAAAAAATTGAAACTTGCTTGTAGATAAATTCTACTTGCTTTTCAGATTTTTGACCCTGGGTTGTTGGATGTTCAAAATATCCCAAGATGAACTCATGGGATTGTCCATGATGAATATCACCAACCAAAGAGTACACACGGAGAGACCCATGGCTCCAGCTGCATATGCAGCAGAGGATGGCCTTTCTGGACATCAAAGGGAAGAGAGGCCCTTGATCCTGAGAAGGCTCGATGCCCCAGTATAGGGAAATGCCAGTACAGGGAAGCTGGAGTGGGTGGATTGGTAAGCAGGAAGAAAGGGGTTGGGTTAGGGGAATTTTGTGGAAGGGGAAACCAGGAAAGGGGACATTTGAAATGTAAATAAAGAATATATCTAGTAAAATACAAGAAACAATAAAAAATAAAAAAATCATTTCCAACATTTAAATGCAGGACCATTAGAATAACTAGTATATACATCCTCTTTCATGTTAACTAACACATTTAAACTGATTTTAGATTTAAGACTCAGATATTTTTGAGTAGGTCATCAACAATACCACAAATCGTGATTTGGGTGCAATGTAATGTAAGTTGAAAGCAAATAGTGTAATTACTAGGGTCATTCTGGAAATGCATTTTCGAGAATAGAAATTTATAACCAGCAAATCTTGTACTGTCTGATAAGTCCTCTGTACACTGAGATCAACAAGGTGCATCTACTCGCAGGGGAAAAAAGTAAGCTGGTATTTACATTTACCCCAGAACTACCTTTGCTACATAGGAAGTGTTTTGTCACATTTGTACATTTGTTTGTTACCCTTGATGTGGAGTTTTCCTTGTAATCAGCCCATAAACTTCCAACAACACTCCCATACTCATTAAAATAACAGTATCCCATTTATTAATGTCAGCAAATTCGCCATTCAAAGAAAGACACCTCACTAAAGGGTCAGGAGTTTATATTAATAAAAAAAGTTTTAAAACATCGAAGAAATATGAGTCTTTGAGCCAAAATATTCTATTGCTGTGAGAGCCAGATATTAATAATTCATTTTTCATCGAATTTGCACTTCTGGGTCTTGGAAAGCCACAGTAGTTTGAAAGGCCTACTAGGGCAAGAAGGCATACTTTAAAGTTAGCTGACCCCTGTATTGCAAGGTGTGGAAAGCAATCCTTAAAACAGTATAAACTTTCTCTTACTCAAAGTCACTTTGAATTCACATGGTCTATAACCTCCAACTTTACAGAGTCTATATTGAATTAATAAAATGGAAAAGATGGGAGAGAATATCGTGAGGGCTACATTCAGGGGCTGTGTCGAAGAACAACTCAAAGACTTTCCACTTGTTGGTTCCAGTGATTGCTCATTCAAAAGCACAAGTCAAAACCACATTAGAAACGAGAGTCCACACAGGAATTTAGGCTCTACCTACCAAGGGAGGCTCATATCCTTGAAGAAGCCACAGCAGTGTCCAAAAACATTTAGAGCCAATGGTTTATGGACAGGGGAATGCACGGGATAGTGTTTGAAAAGATGATATGGGAAGTTATCCCGGAAACAGTTAACATTTGAGCTCAGTCTTGGGAGATGTTTAAGAATTCAACAGAAACTGGCAGTATGCTCAAGGAGATTGAAATTCAGGAAAATGATCCGAGGGACTGGAGAGGTTGTTCTGCATTATGAACACATGCTACTCTTCCAGAGGAACAGAATTCAGTTCCCAGCACCCATACTGGGCAGATGACAACTATCTGGAACTCTAGCTCCAGTGAACTAGACACCCTTTCCTGGCCCACTCAGGCAATGCATGCTCATGTGTGTGCACACACATGCAAACATAAGCATACATGTATGCATGTGCAAGCACACACACACACACACACACAATCATATCTTTAAAAAGATCTTTTAATTTAACTGATCCATAAAAGATGGTTTAAGCAAAATTCCTTGGACAGAAACCAGCATGGCATACCAGAAAAGATAAAATTCTCTCCAAACATAGAATGTAGATGCAGAAGGCAGCAAAATGTAGATAATGAGGAATTTATGTATCCTGTAGATGATCTTGAGGTTGTAATTATTTGGGAATAGGAAGCCATAAAGGTAAATACTACAAATCCGCCAACAAAAGGTGAAAACATAAGATGACTTTTGTAGGACATATAATTAAAATGTGTAAAAGTTCATGCCTCACTGACCTTCAGTTTCTTCGGCAAAATCACTTAAGTTGATCAATAGTCATGGGCTCTTTCCTAACATAAATTCTGGGCAAGTAAATCTGTGCTAATTAATAAAAATATTTTTGAAGTTTAAGATTAGTATAATACACACAATTGTTTAAAATTGTGCTAAAATAGCAAATGTTAAAAAATTCTCAGAGAAAACAGATTTGTTTTCTAAATGAAATTAAATTCTTACACATACATATGCATGTACATCTCATTTTATTTTTATTTTGTATTTATATTTGTATTAGATAATTTGACACCCACAAAGTGCTTATTCTCTCCCTATATGTTCAGCCCATTAGGAACTCTCTTAGGATTTCTCTCACAGAAATAGGACAGAATACATGCACACCACATTCTGACTCCTCAGTTCTTAACATGCTCTGCAATTCTTCTGCCGTTGTTTCAAGAGGGTGAACCTTCCTCTGCCTGGTTCTCTGAGTGAGATCTCCAGTGCATGGAGAAGAGACACTTGCTACATTAATAATAATAATAATTAATAATAATAATAATATAATAATAGAAATGTCACTGTCTCATTTATCAAAACAAATCTAGCCCCCTAAATTTATTATTCTTTCTTATTATTTCCTCTCCTGTATTATGAATGCCTCACTTAGACCCTCGAAGAGGTCTTTCTCCTGCTAGAAACTTTGTGAGTTGTTATCTATCTATCTATCTATCTATCTATGTATCTATGTAACTATATATGTATGCATCTATGTATCTATCTGTCTCTCTCTCTCCATCTTTCTCACAAACACACACACATTTATCTTAATATATGTATACACACATGTATGTGTGTTTGTGTGTGTATGTGTGCGTTTGTGTGTGTATGTATATAGATTGAATAGGGAACTCAAGCCACAGTGAATATGGGAGACCAAAAGACAATGTGTGGGAGCAAGTTTTCTCTTCCTATCAAGTACATTCTTAGGATCAAACTCATAGTCAGGCTGGACAGTAATTACCTTTCAGGACTTTAAACATTGCATTCAAAGAAGTGAAGATATAATTGTTAAAATAAAAATAATAATGATGAAAAATCAGTCAAAAATTTTGGAACAAAGCACTGAATAAAACAAACCTTCAGGCTAGCTGCAATGCCACCTGTGCAGGATGTAGGCAGGAGATTTTAACCATTAGTGTAGTTTTCGATATTTCTTTCTTTTTTTTTGATGAATTTCTCTTTCTTTTTTTTTAATTTGATATTTTTTTATTTATATTTCAAAATGATTTCCCCTTTTCTGGCTTCCCACTCCCTGAAAGTCCCATAAGCTCTCTTCCTTCCCCCTCTTCCCCCACCCACCCCTTCCCACTTCCCTGTTCTGGTATTGCCCTAGACTGCTACACTGAGTCTTTCCAGAACCAGGGGCCACTCCTCCGTTCTTCATGTACCTCATTTGATGTGTGGATTATGTTTTGGGTTTTCCAGTTTTCTAGGCTAATATCCACTTATTAGTGAGTGCATACCATGATTGATCTTTTGAGACTGGGTTACCTCACTTAGTATGATGTTCTCCAGCTCCATCCATTTGCCTAAGAATTTCATGAATTCATTGTTTCTAATGGCTGAATAGTACTCCATTGTGTATGTATACCACATTTTTTCTAAAGTAAGCTTTAACTATTTTTCTATAAAACAGAACACTTTTCATATTTAAATTTTCTGACACCTTTGGGAATCCTGTCATGAATTGACTTTCATGAAGAACAGACATGAATTGGGTAATGAAGAGAAGCCTGTGAGGCTAACCTGAGTTATTTCAGACAGAGCACATGTACCCACAGTACTATGTCAAGACTAATATCTTCAGTCCTTTACTTCTCTATGTTTTGGAGAACATAGTCACATCCAATTATGCAGTTTTCAAATTCTTCTTATTACATAATTTGAATTAAAATATCTAAACTATGGGTTGGTTCTAAGTATTGTCTAGATATTGTACCTTCTAAACTGCTTAAGTAAAGCAAAAAACCCTTGTCTCATTTATTTGTTCCGCTTTGCTTTCCAGTAAACATTCCCATACATACCATTCAGAAACAGTCTTATCTCTTAGAACCTCGAGCGTGCCAAAGTCTTTTTATTCCTTTGAAGGTTCTAATATGCGAAAAGAGAAAGGAAATGAAAAAAAAAGCAAAACACAAAAACAAAAACCAGAACAAAACAAACAAACAAAAGACAAAAGGAAAAACAAATAAAACGACATTAACTTAGAGATGAGTTAAAGATGGTGAAAAGATAAATTAATGTATATGGATGGATATTATTTATCTGTTAAGATATTCTGGTCAAATCTCCCCAAAATTTAAATTTTTCAGATTTCAGTTTGAATTAATGGTTACAACTGTTACTTCAAAGGCTCAAGACTGATTAAAGTAACAGCAACTTTACTGAACACCAAGAACATTTATATGAGAAAAAATGAAAATTGCATTTCAAGTATAATTTGATCTAGATTCTTTCCATTCTGTTTCATAAATTACTAACTTCAGATGTTTTTAAGTTTTGTGTTTTGTTTTTCTGCTTTTGACTTGCAGATGAGGACTTTTGCAAGTTGCCTTGTCTGGGTTACAACATGAGATCCTCCTGCCTCAGCCTCACGAGTGCTGGGATACAAACATCTGCCATCACATCTGTCCATATTCTGACCTTTTATGTCTGGTAAGAGTAAATAATTGCTCATTAGCCGATAAGAAGGAGAGTCCTACCTTTGTTCTCACCTGATTTCATTCATAGTTTTTGTCTTGTCTATTCTCTGATAGCATTAAAGCACAGCACATGATGTTTGCGTTCACTTAAATATGACTAACGTTTCCAAAGTGAAACCTGGCTCTCCATTTAAACACTACCTCATGCTAAACCGTGGGGGTGGCAGGTGACCATCCAAAGAATCTCAGTTAAGGAAGACACATTTTGATGACATAGAGAAACTGCATAGGCCCACTTGAATGTGGCCAATACCTCAATATTTAATAAAATACAGAGGCATACAGAGACTACTGATGCCGATTGACTCTATCATTTATGTCTTATAGTTGGCAACAAAATGTGTCTATGCAAGGGGGAAAATGATCTCATAGTCTCTATACTTCTTTATTTTAAAAAATTTTAATAACTCACAAATTTTCCCAGTTCTGCTGGCAAAACCCTTCATCATGACATTGGGTAAGTTTCTACAAATACCTGATGACAGTAAATATTATGTTGGAAGTAGTTAATGAAATAGGAGCAAGAGAGGCAGAATGTGAATACAAAATAAGTAGTTTTTCTTCCCCTTCAAGTTCTAACTTCCCCAATCTCTCTTGTGTCTTGAAGATTTTTCCCGTTTCCCTCCTGTGACCCACTCTTGCCAAGGGGCTCTGAGCTCCCTCTGCCACTTCCACCCAAAACACTAAAGGAGAGTTTGAGTTTGTCTTATCTTTTAGGTTAAGTAAAACTCAGTATTACTGAGTTAAACCATTGGCCCATTCTGATCACCCAATGTCATTGATCATTTTCTCCTCTCCCTGTCTATAAAATGTTGCTCAAGGTTCATTTGTATGCCCTGTCCCTTT
This sequence comes from Apodemus sylvaticus, assembly GCF_947179515.1. Lineage (NCBI taxonomy): Eukaryota > Metazoa > Chordata > Mammalia > Rodentia > Muridae > Apodemus > Apodemus sylvaticus. The sequence continues at coordinate 176,194,559 of NC_067473.1, read as the reverse complement.
CTGTAGTTACATTTGAACTACTTCAATGCTCCTGAAGTTCATGCCTTCTCTACATTTTTGAAACCTTCCCTTTTTGATTCTGAACATTCCTCTGGCCCACTAGACCTCCCCTCTGCATGGACACCATGGGACCTCATGATGAGCACCATCCATTATCCTTTTGCATTAGGAACCATCAAGGTGAGCAGCTAGTGGGCTGGAGACAAAGTGCAGTGGTTGAAATGCTCCTGGCACAAGAGTACTTATAGGATCCCCACTGTGTGGTAAGACTCCCAAAAAACATGCTGAGTGTAGAAACCTCTAAGTCCAGCCTTGAAGACAGAAGCAGAAGATCCCAGACCAAGCTTAAGGCTGAGTTGTGGATTTGGTTGGGAGACAGTACATCAAAGATTAAGGTGAAAGAGTGATCAAGGTTGATTCCTGGCATCAACCCATCCACCTAAAGTCTCCATATATGCACACACACATACACACACACACACATGGAAGATTTACATCTACAGACTACATTTACATATGTGAAATGGGGGGCACAACAAACAGAAGAGATGATTTTCCAAGATGCCTTCACATAGGGATTCGCATCTAGGAGGAAATTCTAGTTAGCTACGACTACAATGACGATCTTTCTCCTTAACAGCTGGAGTCCACCCTGTAAAAATGAAAGGTATAGCTGACACCACCCTTTCAAACAGACTCTGCTTCATACCTGAAGAGAAACACAATACAAGTAGAACAGGAGACAAAAGAGGTCATTTCCTTTAAGTGAATATGCAACAGATGATTTGACCACTTGCAAGCGTTCGGAGTTAGTGGTTTCAAGACTTCAAATAAGGGCTAATTTTTCCTGGCAAATGGAATTGAATTATCAAATTATCACACCGGTGTTAGGCATTCGTAATGAAAGGGAAAGGAAACTGTCTATTTAGGTTTTCCCCTCAAGGCCACATTATATTTGAAAGTTTCCTGCCAAATAGCTACACCTGCTGCTTAGGACAAAGCCCGCACCAAAACTTGATTTTTGTAAATAACTTGCCGCAGCCAGCCATGAGTGTGTGCTGAGTCTAATGTGCACACTGCCTTCCTCTCCCACCGCTTCACCTTGTGTATCATTTAAAGGAGAAAAGGCTGGCGTTGTTGTGTGTGCTTGCTTAAATCTGATTTTGTTACTGCTTGAAATTATTTCTGTTGTCGTCTCAGCAATTGTCAGCCAACTGACGGTAAGGTTTGTTTGGGGAATTCGGGGTGAGTTTGCAAAGTGAAACTGTCAGCCTTCCCCAATACACAGTCAACTCTATTATTTACAGAGTTAGAAAAAAATGTAGGTATTCCTCCAGTGCAGTTTGTCAAAAAAATAAAAGGAGCACAGTTTAGAAATGTCTTAAAAGGAACCATTTCTGATCTGACTAATTTTAGACAAGTTTTAAATACCATATCGTCTCAGGAGTGAGATTGAAAGCAATTCTGTGATGTTTGACAGGGAATGAATCCAATATAGAAATCTAAAAAAGATTGGTTGGGGAAAATAAGAATCATGTGTAAAATTTGTTCTAGATTTTATAAAACCTCTGATAGAGGTGGCACCCAGAGACTAAGGGTGTATTCTATACTCCCTCATTTTTCCTTTCCTTTTCTTTTCTTTTTTTTTTTTTGTTTTAATGTAAGCAATGTTATCTTACTTTATTTTTATTAGATATTTTCTTTATTTACATTTCAAATGTTATCTCCTTTCCTGGTTTCCCCTCCAAAATCCTTCTATCCCATCCCCCCTCCCCCTGCTCACCAACCCACCCACTCCCTCTTCCCTGCCCTGGCATTCCCCTACACTGGGACATCAAGCCTTCTCAGGACCAAGGGTCTCTCCTCCCTTTGATGTCCAACAAGGCCATCAGACATAGATTCCCCTCATATTCACCATATATTCACCACATATATGTAAATATATTCACATATAGAGGCCTGAGATTCATACGGTAAATATGGAGAAAGACTGAAAAAAAGTCATTTAATTTCGCATTTAATTAAATGATGACCTCCGATGAACTCTACATTCTTCAATGCTTTGTAATTACTGTAAGAATTGTTCTTGTGTAATTTTTACTTTCCTGTTTCAATAAACCATATAAATCTGTTTCTTTTTTTTAAAGATTTACTTAATGTGTAAATGTGTGCCTATGTCTTTGTGTCTGTGCATGTGAGTGCAGATAATTGGAGAGGGCAGAAGAGGGTGTCAGGGTCCCCAGATCTGGAGGCATACGTGGTTTAGAGGCACCTACATAGGTGCTGAAAACCAAACTTGTGTTCTCTGGAAGTTCAGTGAGGGATCTCAACCTCTGAGCCACTTCTAAAGCCCCAATATAAAGCTATATGTAATATAAGAAAATGAATTGTAAAAGCTAATATCTCATTATTTCTTTTGATTTAACCCTTAAATTAATGCTTTAACGTGAGAAAGAGGATGTGTGTGCAGAAGCTTGTCTAGATAGTGCACTTCTTGTCAGAACAACATGGGTGAAATATTTAACATAGCCCTGCTGACAGGGATAGGTGGCAAACAACTATTCAATTAAAAGTTAGAATTTATGCCACATGGCTTTATGTGCACTCCTCAGTGTGCCCTGCTTGTGAATGTACGCTGACAGAAAAAAGGAATATTGGCATCAATTGCCCTAGACAGGCCTTTTTATTTATTTCCAATTAAGCGGTTTTCACTATGAGTCCTAACTCTCCAGAAATGGCATTGTGCTGTGGCTTCTATTTTCCCATGCACATTTCACTTTGAAAGTCCTTTCCATAAAGCAAAATGGTACACTGCACTTTTCTGACTCCATTGGTACAACAAAAATATGTTAATGTGACACAGCAGAATGTATTGACTTATAAGTTAGTGTGTTCTTACTTGAAAAATCACCATGTAGTCATGATCTACTAAAAGTTCTATGAGACTCAGGTTCCTTGACTTTTGTGCAGAATGAATACAAGGTTCTTATAAACATGTTAAGGTCTTTGCCACATGCATGCACCAGATTATTGCTATGTTACCAGTGACCTGCACCATGTTCTTAAGTGTTTGCACACATCCCCCCTACCAGGTCTGTGGTTCACAGTGATTTCTCCCTTTCATTAGGTGGACTCCTACTTCCAAATAATAATAATAATGATGATGATAATAATGAATTGCCCAGACCAATTCAATGAAATATACTCTTCTTATTGTTGTTTATCAATTTCATAATTTGGGATCTTAATTGGAAATCTTTACTCCTACTTGAGTTTATTCTTATATATAGCTTGAGAAATAGTTAGAATTCACTGTTGTAATTGGGAAAAGATCTTCACCAACCCTACATCAGATAGAGGGCTAATATCCAATATACACAAAGAACTCAAGAAGTTAGACCCCAGGAAACCAAATAACCCTATTAAAAAATGGGGTACAGAGTTAAACAAAGAATTCTCACCTGAAGAACCTCAGATGGCAGAGGAACATCTTAAAAAATGCTTAACTTCATTAGTCATCAGGGAAATGCAAATCAAAACAACCCTGAGATTTCAACTTATACCAGTCAGAATGGTTAAGATTAAAAACTCAGGAGACAGCAGGTGTTGGCGAGGATGTGGAGAGAGAGGAACACTCCTCCACTGCTGGTGGGGTTGCAAATTGGTACAACCACTCTGGAAATCAGTCTGGAAGTCCCTCAGAAAACTGGGCACGTCATTTCTGAAAGATCCTGCTATACCACTCCTGAGCTATATACCCAGAGGATTCCCCAGCATGTAATAAGGATATGTGCTCCACTATGTTCATAGCAGCCCTATTTATAATAGCCAGAAGCTGGAAAGAACCCAGGTATCCCGCAATAGAAGAATGGATGCAAAAAAAAAAAATGTGGTATATATACACAATGGAGTACTATTCAGCCATTAGAAACAATGAATTCATGAAATTCTTAGATAAATGGATGGAGCTAGAGAACATCATACTAAGTGAGGTAACCTAGTCTCAAAAGATCAATCATGGTATGCACTCACTAACAAGTGGATATTAGCCTGGAAAACTGGAATACCCAAAACATAATCCACACATCAAATGAGGTACAAGAAGAATGGAGGAGTGTCCCCTGGTTCTGAAAAGACTCAATGTAGCAGTATAAGGCAAAACCAGAACAGGGAAGTGGGAAGGGGTGGTTGGGAGAACATGGGGAGGGAAGGGGGCTTATGTGACTTCTGGGGAGTGGGGGGCCAGAAAAGGGGAAATCATTTGAAATGTAAATGAAAAATATATCGAATAAAAAAAAAGAAAGAAAAAAACAGAATTCACTGTTCTGTATGTGAATGTCCAGTTACCCCAACACCATTTCCCATGTGTGCCTTTGGTACCCACATTGAAGAATTGACCAGAAAAGATTGGATCTATTTCTGGGCTAAATATTTTTTTCTGTCTTTCCATTTGTTTGCTTTCATATCATACTGTTTATGTTATAGGGGTTTTGTAATATATTTTGAAAACAGGAAGTAGGATGGTCTCAATTACAGTTATTCAAAAGAGCTTTAGCTATTTGAGGTGTCTTTTGAAATTCTGTATTCTAAAGTGTTTTCTAATATGTTTCCTCTATTTTTAAAGAATATCATTTGAATTTTAGTAGAGATTATATTACATATGTAAATAATTTCAGGCAATGTTGACATTTTCAACAATGTTAATTCCTACAACCCACGAATAAGGAATGCATTCCCACTTTTTTGGTGTCCTTAATCCCCTTTGATAATTTGTGTATTTTATTCCACAATCTTTTACTGTTACAGTTAAATCTATAATTAAATAGTTACTCTCTATGCCACTGCCAGTGAGATTATTTTCTGACGTCCTTTGTAGATATTTTCAGATTGTATAGCGGTATCATTGCTATTCTTCTATTGTATAGAGGCTTCTGCTGTTCTTCAATTCCTACATTTTTGAGACTGGGACTTGCTGTATGTTCCAGGCTGACCCTGAGCTTCTTCTATCCTCTTCCTCAGTGTTTTAGGAGGATGGCAGGCATCACCAAACCTGATCTGCACTGCTGATGCTTTTATATGCTGATTTTGTATTGCACAACTTTACTGAGTTCATTGGTTTCCATGGGTTTTTGGTTGGGTTGTTAAGATTTTGCATATGCATATTGATATTCTAGAGAATGTGAGAAGATAGATAGATAGATAGATAGATAGATAGATAGATAGATAGATAGATATAGATAGATAGATAGATAATTTTATTTATTCTTTCCAATTGTACTTTTAAAAGATTCCATTTTGGTTTTGTTGTTTAACTGTGTTAGCTAGGATTTTCAGGACCGAGTTGAAAGAAAGTGTCAAGAGTCAACACAGTTGTCATATGCCCACATTTCCTAGCAATGCCCCTCATTTTCCACTGATCATGAGATGAGCTGTGGGCTTTCTCACCCCTTTCTCACCCTCTGAGCACTTATACCCTAGGGGACACAGAAGTGCCATGCCAGAGAAAGTTTTGTGGATTAAATGAAATTCAATGAGGTCATACATAGTGACTGAGGCATGTGGGAACCCACTGAGTGCATTGTGCTTCCAATGACTCTCTTATGCTGATGACACCTCACATGAGAGGGGAGGTCAGGGTGCTGGCCACCTGATAAGCCGAGGGATACATGGACACAGAGAATCTGCTGTGTCACAACCCAGGTCACCTCTTACTTTCCACTTCTAGGCCATGTAACAGCTTCTCAGGCATTCCTTCTTCATATCACCATCATACGGACCTCACACTCCTTTCTCGTCTTGGTCCTCACAAGTTTAAACCAATTGCCAAGACAGAGAGATGTTTCTTCAATCCAGCATTTCATGTCCAAATGTGATGTCTAATTCAAGACAGTCTCCTTGTTTCTGAAGTTGAAATATTTATTTAACCACTGAAGTACCTGTATCTCCTGATATGGATGTAGATGAGGGTTCTTGATTGACAGCTCGGCCAAATCACTTGCACTGGTTTATGAAGCCATTTCAAAGATAGAGAAAGCAAGAGAAACAGATGATGTTTCTATATATTATTGAACATCACTTAGTAACCAATGGACTGCAGCTCCAGGGTAGCAAATGTAATTTTGAGTTTCAATTTTCATAAATATCTCATTTACAACTCCGTTTCATTCGGATGTTGACAGAAGCGTATTCCTCATGCAAATCTGAAAGTCCGCCATTATATTAGTTGCATTATTCTCTTTTCAGATGAATAATCCTTCAAAAGTTTAATAAGGGTAGAGTGGGCAACCTGTAATCCCAGCACTCAGAAAGCAGAAACAGGGGCATCCCTGGGGCCAGCTGGCTAGCTAGACTGCCTCAGAGAGAGACCTGGCCTTAGTAAATAAAATAGAGAGGGATCAAGGAAGACAGCAAACATCAACAGATGGCCTGCACACACACACATGCATACACACACGCTACACTACATACAGAGCACACACACGTGCAAACACTAATATTTGCACACACACTCTGTTCTGCCTTGAGGATCTGTGTGTGTTATTCTTCTGTTCACTAAAGCAGAACTAAGAATAATAGCACCTTCCTCATAAAATTTGTTATGAGAATTAAATGAACTAATATGCATAAATGACTTAGAATAAATGGTATCAAGAAAACAGTAAGGGCACAATAAATACTAATTAGCATTGTAATTACTTCTGATTAATAAAAACATTGCAAAAAAGTAAAACTTCATATAAAATATAAATCCCAAAAGCAATATTATGGAATATATATTAGTACTTTAGTGATTATCATTACAACATTCTAATGTATTTCACATTATTTACAAACTATTAAAAATAGAATCCATGAACTAGAAAGAAGGGCTCAGTGCTTAAGAGCACTGGTTGCTCTTTCAGAGGATACTAGTTCTATTCCTAGCACCCACATCGCAGCTCTTAACCATCTGTAAACCCAGTTATACCAAAACCATGCCCCGCTCTGGCTTCTGCAGGCCAGAAACATGGTATACAAACATGCATGCAGGCAAACCACCTGTACACATAAAATCAAAAACTTAAAACGTAATGAAATTATTTCTCCAATTACAGTACCCCCATATCATTATTGTGTTGAGAGCAAAGAGTCAAATAATGTTTGTCTGGTTTTACTGCAGACTTATTTTAAAGGATGTAGAGAGGTTTAATGTTTCAGGTATTGTTTTGCACAGTGATATTTTAAATTGTGTTTAAAACTTCTAAAAAACAAATAAAGGGCACAGGAGCAAATGCGAATGGGGGAAAGGAGGTTCACCATGTACCCCAATAGAGGAAGGGGTTCAATGTGTGCTCTGATGTAGGAAAAGTAATTCAGTGTGTGCTTCAATTGTGCAATGAGATGTGTCATCTTAAGAGTAAATAAACTAGACTAAATTAAACTAAACTGTCAGTTTTATGACTAAACCAGGACTCTTGGTTCTTCTTATGAGTTTATAGGATTTCTTTTAATCTGAAACCAAATTTTAGGACTGCACATGGCAGGCTGATAATGGCCTGATCATTTTCTTCCAATACACTATGCTAAACTATGACATCAAAATTAACTTAAAATACGTGAATTTTCTAGTTAATAAAAGAAAACATCATTTCTTGACTATTAGTTAGGGCTGTATCAATTTATTCCTATCAAATTAAAACTATTCTGGAGCCTAGAGAAGTGGATCAGTGGTCAAGACTGCTTATTGCTAGTGCAAATGACCTAGATTCTGCACCACCATGATTACCCACAACCATTTGTAATGCCAATTTCAGGAATCCAACACCTCTGGAAGGCAATGCATGAAGGACTGGAAGATGCGTTCATGCAGATAAACCCCCAGGCACATGAAATAGAATAAGTAAATATTCAATGATATGTAGATCTTTTAAAATCATTCTTAAAAAACATATAATGATATTTGTACAAAATAATCTTTCAATGCCCAAATGGATAAATAAGAAAATAATATATAAAAAGTAAAATAGTTATGTGAAATGTGGCAAATATTTACACCGAGTTGGGACAAAATATATTCATTTTTGGACCCTACATTGTGCTTTCTCTCACAGGTGAGGACATTAAACTTTGATGCAACCAACTTATGACCTGTCTTCCCTTTCAGTGCCTTCCCCCACTGTAGACACTGAGCAGGTGTGTAAAATATGTTTCTAAGGGGTTTCCAGTTTTAAATGTATTATCCAGAATATAGAAGAAACAACTTCTCCATGTCATCAAAATTCACCTCCTGTCCTTTCCTAAATTTTTCTCATCTTAAATTATTTCCCCCTAAGCCTTACTGCTCCTCCCTTGACTTTTTTTCTTCTTCCAAGTAAATAAACAGAAAAGAAAAAACATCAGGCATACAGTAAGTCCAAGATCCTTGACTTTTTACGAATATTGACAGGGAACCAAATTGAACTTTAAATTTGTGTTTCCAAATAAACACCTACTTACGAGGACTGCATTGAAAGGAAACTAATGAAATTCCAAGGTGCTCTGGGGTGGCTGTTTTATTCTGATCGGTGGTAGATTGCACTATTGACCAAATGTCAGACAAGGAGCGATACAATGATTGAATAAAAGTGTATACATAATCGGAGCAGAGAACTTTGCCAGGACCGGCGTTGTTGAATTTCTCATAATGCTAAAAGAAATTCTCTTTTTATAGATATACATAACTCTGCTCTGAGTGCAAATAATATATTTTTTCTTGGACCCCCTCCTAATTTTATCAGTGCCTCCAGATAAAATAATGTAAGGTGCCTTAGCTCGAGACGCTGATGAAATATTTTCAGCCTCGATATTAATCTGTTATCAGTTCTGTAGGTGTGAAGTGTGATGAAGATGACAGAGAATCATGCTCTGCAAGCCTCAAGTAATTTGCACCAAAGATATTTAGATCTATCTTTGGACACTGCAGATCAGTTATTACGGGAGGGGAAAAGCCCTTGGGGAGTCTACCTTGAAACATATTTCAAATGCCAGGGGAATTGCATGAAAATTGGGTAATGAATGAAATTCTGATTGCAGAAAAATCACTTTGGAATGTGACTGCTACAACACGAAGCTGCCCTGTGTAAACCTTAAGCGTTTAGCAACGGGGTATTCTTCCATGAGTCGCAGTACTGATTTGGGGGTTATTCCTCCATGCCCGTCAGTTGGGGATAAACAAATATTTGTAAAAGAACCCATAGTTATATTTTTCTTTAATTAAAGGAATGCCATGGTGTATCCATTATATATGACAGCCTATAGATGCCTTATGAAAACTTCACCAAAGAAATTTTATCTTTTTATCCCCATGACTCTACATACCTTGCCAAGTGTTTATTAAACTCTATTGGGTATCCCTCAACAATTCTAGTGTAAACCAACTTCTCAACAAGATTGGACTTTCATTCTTAACCATCAAGCTGGGATCAGGAAATGTCATGGTTGTTTCTTCTGACAAAACTTCAATGAAATACTCAGAAGTGATTTCCTGATGTAAGCCAAGCAGATTGTTCTGCACTCAGTCTTCTTTCTAAAGGAGAATAATAACAGTGTTGTTTACACCGGGTAGGCATCTATTATTAACACAAGCATAAATCTGTAGTAACACTCCAGGATTTGGAGAGTTGGCCCAGCAGCTAAGAGCACCCTCTGTCCTTCCAGAGAACCAAAGTTTCTTTCTCAGAAACCATGGATGCTGGGTTTCTAATGACCACCTGTAACTCGAACTGCAGGGCATCTGCTGCCCTCTTCTGGCCTCCACAGACTCTTGCACTCACATGTACATATCCACAAGCAGACCCATAAATTACAGATAATTTAGACATAAAATGGATCTTTAAGAAGAAGCTCACACCTGTATATATGTATTAAGAATAAGGTACATTGAACTCACTCATATAATTCTTAGATAAATGACACATCAGGACATATCTCATATTTGCTTTCAATAGGTAATATAATTCTAAGTAGTGAGATTTGGCATCCAAACTGGTGTGTGTGTGTGTGTGTGTGTGTGTGTGTGTGTGTGTGTGTAGTGTGTGTTTATTATATGTGGTTGTATATATATATATATATATATATATATATATATATATATGTGTGTGAGTGTGTTTGAGTATATCTCTGTATGTGTGTGTGCGTGTGTGAGCCTATGTGTGTGACTGATCACAATAAATCTCGGCAAAAAAGGCCTTCGATTGCTCCTTGAAGTTTGAAGTTTAGAAGGGCCTCTAAGCACCAGAAGGTTTTCCATGAATCCAAGAACATGGAAGCTAAGCTTGGAGAGCTGAAAATTCCAAACAGCTATGGATATTAAAAAAAAAATAAAGCGTGGCCTGATTAATGTAGTTCCTGGGGGGAGACAAGTGCAGAATGACTGGTAAAATAGGAAACAATAGAAACACAAATGCAGGATACAAAATCTCTCCAGGAATCCTTATTCATAAGTATACATAGAAGAGGAGGCGCAGATTGGGATGACATGTAGAAGCACCCTAGAGCATTCTGTGCAAATATTCCAAAGGACATGACTGCTATGTTCAAGGAATCAGTCAGAGAACAGGATGACTGTTATGAAGACAATGTGACACTAAGTCAAGAGTGGTGACAAGAATTTGAGTTTAATTCCATATGACATCAGAAACCATATAGGAAAGCTTAAAGTAAAAGAGCTGCAGTATAGACTATTCTTTAATGTGGTGTAACTCCAATGGAAGCATAGACTTTCTTAAGAAGAAACTTAAATGGAGAGGAGAAAGACAAGAGGGTTACTGCCATACTGCAGGTGAGAAGCAGCCGGGGCTGTGATTAAGATGGTGGTCCTGGGTAATGCCTGATGAGGCCTACAATCTCAACAACTTACACACACACACAACCTTAGGAAGGTTGATATATTTGAAAATGTGTGTTTTAAAAGAAGAAACTTGTATCATTATATAACTATTAGAATGGAGTTAGCCCTCACTGAAACAATAAAAACTAAAAGAATGGATCTTTGTTGGGTTTGTCCATGTAAAGTTTGAGCCATAAGTGCCGAACACCCATTGTAGATGTCAAGTAAGGAGCTGCATACTCAACTCTAGGTGGGAAGTAATAAACAGATAGCACTTAGGAGTCTCATTCCAAGGGGACAGAGATGGCACAGCAGTTAGGAACATGTATAGCATGTCCTGCTTACTCAGGGTCCTTGAGTTATAGTTCCAAACACTCATAGTGTAGTTCTCACAGCTAGCTCTAACTCCACGTTGGGGATGTTGTACACTCTCTTCTGGACTCTTCCCACACATGCACTTGAGTGCAGGCAAACGCGCGCATACACAGACACAGACACACACACAAACACACACACAACTAAAAAAAATAAAGATAAACCCTGGAAACTATTAAATGGAGATTTGGACAAGAACTCAGGGCCCAAGTGCTTGTTTCATACACAAAGAAAGGACTTGGAATCAATGCCCAGCATTATAGAAACCGTGAAATCAGGTGAGAATAAAGAAATGTCTGTAGGTGGAAGGAGAGACTCAAGAAGCTCTAACTTTTAAGATTCTCCAATGCTATGGGACTGGGTGGATGAGTACAGAAAGGGAACTAAAAAGGAGAACTCTGACCTCCTGGCTACAAAAGGGGAAAGCATTGTAGAAGTTTTTAAGATCATATTGTGTTATTTATTGTCTCAAATCAAATAGAGCAGAAAATTTGCCATGGGGTAAAAGGCATGGAAACAATTACAGGCATAGAAATGAACAAGGGATTGATGGGTCCTGCATGTGAAAATGAAGCTGGGGTGCGTGTATGAGGCTTCCCTAGTAGAGAAGGAAAGACTGGGTTTCTTGTGGTTGTTGACTGGAATAGAAGGTTATATAAAAGAAGCTGGGGAGAAAATGGGATCAAGAAGGAACTGGAGATACAAGAAGGATCAGCAAGTAAAGCCGCTTAGTTACTAATGAGCAGTCAGCTTTCCTTTGCTTAATTTGTTATTGATTTTTAATTAAGAAGCCCTCATCAGCAGAGGTTCCTGCATAGAAAGTGATCACTTGATCAAGGTCAGACATGGGTTAGGGAGACAAGCATCCCAGTGGAGTCATAATGTCGGGACCAGGCTCCAGATCCAGCTAAACCATTGTGTTCTTAAACATCTAATCCACTTGCATTTGATGAAGGCATGAACTAAGTCTTAATTATTATAGTTTGCACGAGGCTCAAATAACACACTAGATATACAACTGTCAAAAAATCAGATCATCTTATTATTTTGATCTTGGTTTTACATAAAAATTTTGTTTCAATTTTGTTTACTTCCTGAAAGTAAATTATTATTGCCGCTTTCTTTTGATGAGAAACACAGTGAAACTTCTCCACACAACAAAACTTCTGAATGAAATAACAGAACTACTGAAGTACTGGAGAATGAAATCTTGATACAAAATACATATTTGTATTTGTAAACAGTTTATTCCCCCGTCTTCTTGTTTCTGAATAATGACCAAATGGATGCCATTTCTTTCATTTCTAATGCAAATGCATGGAAAGCTTTAAGGACTAGCTAAGACCTTGAAAGCTCCATCCTCATCTAAGACCAAGTTCTTATGCACAGCCTGATTGACCTTATCTACCAGTCTGAACAATGGATCCTGTCATTAGGGCTTCCCAGTTTTAAAAGCAGTTTTTCAACTTCTAAATCCGTACTTAGATGATCTGTAGAAAAGTGCCTTCCTCACTGTGAGGAAGTAAAATGCAGAAATGTTCGCATTCATGAGACAATAGTTCCCACTGAATGCCATAAAATGAAATATGCTCTTTCGGTTTTCCTTTCAAAAGAAAAATGGCATAAATAATGCATCTGGCCCTTGCAATACCAAACAAGCACAATAGCTGCTTTACAGCTTTCATCTAAATGAAGGCCATCCCTTTTCCTTTTATTACGGAACCATTAATTCAATATCACCCCTTCTGATTGGCTATGAGGTCTAGACAGCTGGCATCCAGCCTGATGCCAATGGAGGTGCTAATGACACTGGAAAGTGGGATAGCATCTATAAGTGAGTTATGAGCTGATCAAAATTGAAAATTGAATATAACTTCTTAGATTTAGGGGTGGCTGATCACTAGTTGTGATTATCAATTTGACAAATTATGGAATCACTTGGGAAGCAGGTCTTAAGGAAAACTTGTCTAGACCAGGATGGTCTACGGGGAATTATGGTGACTGAATTTCAAACAACCAGCCTACTATGTGAGACCTCATTCCCTGAAAAGGGGATCCTGGATTACATAGGCATGGGGAAATCAAGCTGAATGAAGCGTGCTAACACTGATAAACTGCTCTCTCTCCTCGATTGTGGATGATGTGGTTTTGGCTGTTTTAATTTCCTTCTGCCTGACTCTCCTGAATTGATGGGCCAGAGCAGACCCTGGAACTGTGAGCTAAAATAGCCCTCCATCATTAAGTTGCTAAAAGTAGGCAATTTTATCACAGTGATTGGAAAGGAAACTAAGAGAGAAGACATGGTCTTTCTCTGGAAAAGTTAGTGTAAGCCCTTCTTTCATTATGCCACCCCCAAATCCATCTAAGAATCTGTGAACTGAGGAGTAAGATAGAAAGTTTCCATGAACAGGACCTGAGGATCTAGAAGCCTTTTTCTGTAAAGTGCTATGGTGATTAAGGTCTTTACCAGTCTGTATTAGAAATATTGGGGAGGAGGTATTATTTTGATTAAATCTCCTTTTCTACTTGTTTCAATTCAGACAAGAAAGAGTTGTTTGGAGGAGAGTAATGAAAGTAATGGCAAAATTATATTTTTCTAATTATTCATAGATTTAAATTATCCTCACTACTGTGGCCTCTTGTCCCATGACAACAGATAATTGAGAGGTGGCTGTAACTGGCATATTAAGGCTTTCTTTCATTTAAGGCAAATAGAAGTACACAGTTAAACATTAGGCTTACGCTCCCGGTAATCAGAACCACGTGGCAGATAGCCACCAAACAGAGGTTTAGAGGGATTTGCCGACTTGTGATAAATACAGTGCTGTAGAGGGAAGTTATGGAAAATTCAAAGTAACCCGTGGATAGCAGCTGGCTTTGTATGGATTTAGCAGGGCAAGATTTAATTGCCCGTGAAAAGGAATAACACAAGGCAGTATAACCTGTGATTTCTTAGACTTCACATTGGTGTTTCTTTTCTATAGAAGGGCCTTTTAAAGGCTCGCTGTATGATTACATATAATCTTAACTTTATCTGGAGACATGTAGTAGAGCATGGCATTAGTCATTCCAGGCTAACAGAAAATGAGTTGAGACTTGCAACTTCACATAAGCGAGGATTATGAACTTAGAGCTTTAGTCCAAGAAAATAGGGGAGTGATGTTTGGGGGGTTGGTACTGACTACTACATATCAACTGCGTGATGCTATCTATACCAAGACACTAAGTGTCCTGCTGCCTATCTAGTCTCTAAAATGGGAATCTATGTGTCCCACTAATGTGTGAAAACTGTTAGAGAATATGTATAATAAATACCTAAGAAGTCTTACTTAGGATTTAATAAGTATCCTAAAAAATAAACCGGAATATTGGACTGAAGAGATGACTTGATTGGTAAACCTGAGCCTGTAGTTCAGTACTCATGATTTTCTTGCTGTTGTTTTGATTTTATATTAAGAAGAGCAAGATGAATGTCGTCTCTAACCCTGGACGTTAGCACAGGATGATTCCCAGATGTCATTAGTCAGCTAAGACAGCTACTTAGTGAGTACCAGGCTCAATGGGAGATCCTGTATTTTTTATTTTATTTTTTATTTATTTATTTATTTATTTATTTATTTATTTATTTATTTGGATTTGCTTTTTTCAAGACATGGTTTCTCTGTATAGTCCTGGCTGTCCTGGAACTCACTCTGTAGACCAGGCTGGCCTCGAACTCAGAAATCTGCCTGCCTCTTCCTCCCAGAGTGCTGGGATTACAGGCATGTGCCACCTCTGCCCAGCTGATCCTGTATTATAAGATAGATAATTTCAATGAGGAAGTCACCAAAGTTTGGCCTCAGGCCTCCAGAGGCCTTGCCACACATGCACATGAGTCTATGTGCTCACTAACATACACACACATACAATGCACTTATACACACAAAAGAAGCAAAACAATGGTATAATAGAAAGTAAAAATGTAAACATTATTTTGTAGTGGTTATATCCTAGTTAGATTTTCTTAGGACATAATATTTATAAACAAATTACTTCAACTGAGACATAGATGTGGAGAAGTTAAAATATTCTCAGCTTCTAATCTTTGTGTTTGCCTTTATAAAAGGCAAATTAAAACACTGGCAAATGCCTTTTAATTTAATTTTTAATTCTTATCCCTTTAGAGACTACACATAAAATATTCATTTATCTTCCATTCCAGTTTGGTAATATATGCTTGACAATTAAGAACTTGATATGCTAAGAGATAAATGTATTTAGGTTAAATATGAGTGCTTTGCAGAAAGCAGGCTTGGCAGGAACTAAGCTGCACTACTTAGCCTCTGGAAAGAGATGAAGCAAACTTCGAATTCTTAGAACCTGAGGAACGTCAGTCTTTCCCTGCCCCTTCCATACATTGCTGACATTAAGAAATACATCTTAATTCTATCATTCAAAGACAAAATGCTAAACAGTTAAAAGGCTCCTCTCTCTCTGCAGCTGTCCCATTGATGCCATCGGTCTGATCCCAGGCAGTCTGACACCCCCTACCATTGGCCTTTATAGTGGTGGAATATTGCCATTAGGATGGATTTAACATTTTCCCATCCTAACATCTACTGTGACACTTTCCCTGCACAGATCATCTTTTTTATAATGACAATACACAAAAATGAAAATGATAACCATAGATTTGGAAAAGCAGACTAGGGTAAATCATCAATACCTACAGTATGCTGTGGTTTTATAAAACTGTCATTTATAACTGATGCATACACGTGGGTTTTCCTTATTTTTTTAATCTGATTTTATTTAAAATGTTTGGTGAATTACTATAAACATGTAAATTATAATTTACTTAGATTCCCAAGAAGTGACATGATGATGTTGTAGAGACCAGAATGGAAGACAGAAGGCAAGCTTCTGCTTTGCTTTGGTTTGACTTGGTTTGATTTGTTTTTGGTTTTCCTTTGTTTTTAGTTCCGTTTGGTTTGGTTTTGGGTTTGGGTTTGGGTTTAATTTTGGTTGGTTTGATTTTGGTTTGGTTTGGGTTCAGGTTGGGTTTGGATTTAGTTTTGGTTTTGATTTTCATTGGTTTTGATTTGTTTTGTTTTGGTTTTGGTGTGATTTTTGGTTTCATTTGGTTTGGTTAGGTTTGGTTCTGGTATTGGTTTGGGTTGGTTTTGGTTTAGTTAGGTTTGGTTTTGGTTTGGGTTTGCTTTGGTTTGGTTTGAGTTGGGTTGGGTTGGGTTTTGATTTTCATTTGGTTTTGATTTGGTTTGGTTTGGTTTGGTTTGGGTTGGGTTTAGTTAACTTTGGATTTGGTTTGGGCTCTTTGAAACAAGTTCTCACTTTGTAGCCCTGGTTAGTTTGGAATTTGCTACACAAACAAGGCTACTCTTTAGCCTTGAGATGGGATTCCAGGCAGGAACTATCATACCCGGATGAAGACTTCTTTTTCTTCAGAGCATGTGTCTTCTCTTAAGAACTACACTGAAAGTGACTGTCTCTTTGCAATAATTCCAATAGCATTGCAATGACTATTTCTTGAGTCCAATCTGGTCACATTGTGGGCCAACCGTTCCTTTGTCTCTGCCTGGAATTGACCATTTTATTGGGATCAAACAGCCTATATATAATCCCAAACAATAACTGAAACAGCCATCACTAACTTTACCTGTTTGGTGAATTTAAATAGTTTTTGAGAGAGAATTTCATTGCATAAACCCCACTGGCCTTGAATTTGATATCAGAAAGATTTTGTAGCCTCTAGAGGGCTGCATTATTATAGGCATACACATAAATTTAGATGAAGACACTATTGCTGATTTATTGCTATGACTTTCTTCATAAGACAATCCATAGTGAAAGATCTGGATTGAACAGGAAAATAGTGGAGGTGAGAGACAATCAAAGGCACCTTTATTTGTTTACAGTTTCTGTTTAATAAAAAGTTTGTGAGGTCTGAAACTGGGTCCCAGGGCTGATTCCAACTTCACAAATTATTATAACTTATTGTTTAAATTAGTCATACTTCCTCAACCAAACACAATCAAAATTACTCCTCTCAAGAATGGTTATACCTCCAGTTGGATGTATAAACAGAATTTATTTCCCCCAGTATAAGCATAGTTCTATATGAGGCCATAATGTACAGGTGTTGTGTTATAAATTAATGATATTAATTTCATGTGTAGCTTATGAAACAGAAGATGTATGCATATTTCAATATAAATTATAGAGTGTAATGGAGTTTTAGATGTTGGAGGTTCAGCTAACTTCATCTCGGCAAGTACTGCACACAGCATTAATGTGCAATTAGTTTATCTTCATATAAAGTTTCCTTACTTGCTCCTTACCTTGTATCTATACACTCAGATTTATGTGCATCACAGAAACCCTGTGCCAGCAGTGATGACTCACTGACTATATTTCTCAAGCTACCTGTGCCACTACTAATCTTACTACCTGGTATAGGACAACAGTTCTGGGCATGCTGGCTACTCCAGCTACTTGGAATGCTGAGGTAGGAGGATTGTAAGCTCAAAGCCTACCTAAGCTCTTCTGTGAGTTCAAGAACAGCTTAGGTAACTGAGTGAGACCTGTCTCAATACTGAAATATTTTGAAAGTAAAAGGAGATCTGAGGATATAGCTCAGGACGTATAGTACAGTGCTTGAGTACACTATACAGAACATGTTCAAGGCCAAAGATTTGTATCCCTAAACTTCACACACATACACAGAGAAAGAGAGACTACACACACACAGGCATGGGGAAAGAGAGAGAGAGAGAGAGAGAGAGAGAGAGAGAGAGAGAGAGAGAGAGAGGTGGGTGGTATGCAGGAACTTTATTCAGTGCTTGACTGCATTATTATTTCATACTGATATTTCTGAAATAGTAAAAAAAAAACAATGTATCATATATAAAATCATAGGAAAATCAGAGAAAGGCAAAAGTAAGCTCTGACTTCAAATGAACTAATAAAGTGTAGCTCACTTATATTAAAATAACAGAACATTGATGTATAGGTAAAGTTATATAGATAGATTCATATGAACAGAAGTCCCATCAGTACTAAACAATCAGTGAAGAGACATTAAAAGCCAGAGTCTGACATGGCTCTCAGAGCTGTTCTTCTGATTGTGCGAAGATCTTATCCATGTTTAAAGTAAAACTTCCCTCCTCTACTATAATAAAAAGAGGTTACTATTCTGAAGGAAGAATTATCTCTTAATTACAAACTGGATTCAGTCCTTGGCTCCAGAGAGTCTCAAAGTTTCTAAGTATGTCTGTCCCTTACCATGACAATTAATATTGGAGTCTCTGTTTAAAATTCTAATAACGGTATTCTCTGTCTTGGGAAATTGGCATCTTTTCTTTCACATATAAGCAATATCTTATTTATCAGGGTTATGATTAATTATTTTGTAAAGGGTAACATTATCCACGCCTGCCAAAGATAAACTAAATTAAATGGACAAACAGATTAGATATAAAGAAGGATATTAAGAGATTATGGGATGGTTTCCCTTGATATCTTTAAAAACAGGGCAGATACCCATCTGCCTATGAGAGTTTAGGTAAAGTTTGCCTGAAGCCAGCGGGAGAAAGCAGAGAGATAACTTCTAGAGTTCTTCCCAGCTATGTTTTCTCCTAAGAGTTCACCCTTCGTCCTTTAACAGTATTAGCATCCTCTCAGCTTTCTGATGATGATGCTGGCTAAGGCAAGGTTTGCTTTTTGTTTTTGTTTATTATTTCTTTCTTAATGTTAACACACTTTCCAACCTATGCAATGAAACAGAATTGACAAATAGTAATCAAAAAGAAATATATATATGCATATATGTATATACATACCTATATATACACACACATATGTATGTATACACACACATACATATATATATATATATATATATATATATATATCCCTCAGTCTAGGTGAATATTACTAAAAATTATGACTACCATAATAAAATTTTTAAAATACTCTCACTCTTTATTTGTGCAACTCTTTGACCAGACAATCAAATGGTTATGGATTTCTAAGAGAATTTTGAAAATCTCCACAATGTTAGTTAAAAAGCCATTATGCCATGATGCAGATCAAACTGTAATATTCTTCAATACTAATCAAAAAGCTAAAGCATATGCCCTGTTTAAAAGAATATAAACAATCACCACAATAAAACTGACTTCATTGAGTAGTAACAATCCAGGCCGGTCAGCCTCAGGAAGGCCTGCAGAGGCCGCTGAGGACCTCAGAGGGAAAGGAAAGCCAGACAAACCAGCAAGGCAGCGGCTCCCCCTGGAGGAGGGCAGTGGGGTAGCAGGAATTCATGAAGATGCTGGAACAAAGGTGGGATAGAGCTCTCATCCCACTCCTTTGATAATTTTTTTCAATATTAAATTATTATACAGAAAAGTGTAAATTTTTGTTTAGTAGAGAGTGATTGCTATATGAAGTTGACTGGGAGGTATTTCATTGCATAAAATAACCTAGTGTTCTTTTTTTTTAAAATCATCTTTTAAAATGACTTATATGTGTTTTCTGTAGTCATTCATTCACAGAAAGTTATATTCTAAATTCCTGTGTCATCGGTGATGCTTTTTTTACTGTGTCTTATCTATAGAATTATGATATTTTAAGGTATTCTGATAATTTCACATGTTCCACATGGAATAGATAATAGACATTTTGTATATATGATTACATATATGTATATGTTACACATAATTATATATAATGTTACATGATTATATATAATGTTAATTATATTTTGTTACTTATATCATATATATGTACATATATATAAGATATGATATGAGACAGCTCTTTCTTTGTAACATAAATGAGAAGACTTATATAATAATATGTTTCAATATATCAAGTTGAGACTTTCCTCGCAGTCTGAATTTCTGGACTGGTTTGCTATTTATTTAAAATATAGGAGTAAATTTTGTTCAGGAATGAAGCTTTTGTACACAGCCAAGAATTCTTGTACTTTGAGTAACTGGTCAGTAGAGATGAGTAATTAGGCACATTTTGACTAACAAAACATTATGAAGTGTTAGTGCCTGGAGAAAACCAGTTTCCTCCCATACAGGAGTAACAACATCTACCCCACAGGCATAGATAAGAGAGCATTCCTGACTGTTGATCTGCCTGTGAGCATGTATTTGTGTGTATTAGTGATTGGCTTTGCATCACTCAGATTATCTAAAGTAATGTGAATTGTTACTAGTGTCATATCACATCAGAATGCTAGGTAGGGACATATATGTAAGAATTGTGACTTCAAGAATCACAGGGTTGTTCTGTAAATAAAATTTTGGAATGTGATTTTTTTTCACCTATTAGGAAGAAAATATGTTTATTTCACAAACACAGATATAGCTTGCTTTATCACTGTGAGAAACTGGGAAAATGAGCTAAAAGTGACCTCAGGGTTTTTCACTAAGTCATTGTAATAGTGATAATAAGTTAGATTGTGTGGCTCTCCATTAGCTGAGTATAAGCCCTCTTAACTGGAACTTATTAACAAGGTAACTAGACATAAATAAATAATTCTGTTAGCTGAGGTATTTGTAAAAATAAATGATGTTTTCATACTTCAAATTTAAGGAAAGGGAATTATTAGCATATATTGGTTATATTTCATTATTAATAAAGATGGGAGAAGATGTCTATAATAATTTATACACCACTGTGAAACATGTATGAAGTCAAGAGTGCTCACTGCCCCATTTCTCTTTAAATTACCATAATCATTTTATAAAACTTTGGCCGTGCATATTGTGTGATCCAACGAAAGAAGCATTGCTTTATGGGAGTGCCATGCTCATTACAGAAATCATTTGATATATTTGTACATGCTACATTGTTACATAAGGTATCACTTTCTATAAAGAATTCAGTAAATAAGCAATATTCTTGCATAATCCTCCAGTGGAGACCTCACTCATATTTTGTAAATCAGTTAACAAGGATTAAACAACCAAATCTCATCAGTGTCACAGACTTTACCCTAAACATCTAACAGAATAGCAATACAAAAAAAAAAAAAAAAAAAAAAAAAAAACACGAATGAGATGTTAATTTCTTCTGAACAAGTATTTTATTCCTTCATGATTCAGAATGATGCAAAACCTGCATCAAGCCATCAAAAGGCTTTAATACCTATAGTAAGTACACTTCATGAAAATTAAAACTCGGGTGTGGCAGCCATTTTATTCTATCGACAAACCAAAAAACAGGCATTTTGGGGTCCTCATTTCAATACAGTCTGCCCTTGGAAACCATGCCTGGCACAGGTATTAGCAAAGACACGGGGGAAATATTAGACTCCCTGTGGGAGTGGCAGGAGAAATGGAGAACGACAGATTCCTCCAGCTTGATCCTTCATGATTCTTTTCTAGTTATTGAGTATATAAATTTCAATCCCCTCGTACAACTGAAGGAGAAAACATGATTATCATATCACTCAAAGCTTAGCAACCCTAACTTCAGCTCGGTATAAATTCACTCTCTGGGAAGTGACTTTTAATGATCGATTTCTTAACAGAAGCATTAAATTTTGTATGATTAAAAATTATCCATTCTACCTATCTAACACAGGTTTGCGTTTGATAGGACGGCCATTGCTAACCCGTCATGGCATAAGTATCTTCATGCATCATGAGGGTTTAAAGCAAAAGGTGTCTTCTATTCCGATACTGAAGAAAACTGAGAAGGGAAACGGTTGTGGCCCCTTCGGTTCCTCCACTGCGTGCCCCGTATCATGCTTTTCACAAGAGCAAGGAGAAAGGAGTTATAAATAGACAGTACTAGAATTGCTTCGTTTTAGGATTTATTTAGTAGAATTACTGGGTGGCTAGGAACACTAGAAGCAAAGAGAAGAATTCCTAGTGGGACACAGCCCTGTAAAAAGGAAATAAAATGAATCCGTCACCCTACTATCATCAAGAAATCCCGAAAATTGTTTCTAAACAGAAAAACAAAGCAGGAACGGCCAGTTTCTCAGTTAAGTTAATGATAATCAATCTCAGATCCAGAAGGAGCTTGCACGGTCGTGGATAGTTATGGATTCCGGCCTTGGACACACCGAAAAGCCCACGAGAATGCAACAGTTCCAGACCCACAGTCGCACAGATAACCTGGTTAAAAACTGAACAACAACAAATAGGTCACGAATGTGGGAAGGGAAGAGTCTTGGGGGCGGGAGGTAATTAGGATCAGATGGGGAGGATTAGACAGGGAGTTATCTGAATGCACATTAGGCATGCATGAAAGTGTGCAAGAACAAACTCAGCACCGCGATGGCCCTGGTGGAAGCGCCCTCTCCTTTTCAGCTTAAGAGGGTGACTGGAGAAACAGTCAGGGAGCTTGGACACTTGAAAATCTGCCCTGGTTTTTTTTTTTTTTTTTTAAATCCAGTTATCATCTCTTAGTTCTTAGAGTGTCCTCTGTCTCCGGTACATGTGCTGCCTCTCATCAGCACTAATGGGAATTAACAAGAAAATGGACCCTTAATCATTTATCTTACATTATAGGAAGGCGTGATTTGCGGACTTGATTAGAGTGGGGACTGAACAAGATATTACGAAGATGTGATTCTCTTCAAACATGTCCACTGCAGCGATTCATCTGGAAAATCATTAGAAATTTTTCTCCTTCTAGATCCCTCACTGCGGTGGTCAGTACAGAAGCGAGTGGACAAAATGTTGCAAAAACATACAAGGTGTTCGGAAACCAGCTATTTACCAGGTTAGACAGTGTTCAGAGTTCCTTCAGCGTTTACTTAGCATGTGTTTGCTATACATTAGTGATAACGTTGCTCTCGAAAGTGAAAACTTTATTTATTTGCCCGGAGTACATTTTAGGAAAAGTATTTTGACCTAAAGTTTTAAGACTTACATGGTTTTAGGAAACCTTAATATTGTGCGGCACGTATTTAAAACTTCAAGCTGAGAGCAATGCTAATCTATGTCAGGATGCTCCAGGCAGCACCGAGTGTGTGCCCCTTGGAGCTGAGGGAGCTGAAATCTGGGAGTTTGGGGATCCCACTTGAACTAGTGCTGTTATCTGAGGACAACCGCCCTCCCTGTGGTGTCTTGCTGTGTTTATCTGCACTCTTTCCTCCAACAGAAGGCTGTGGCGTTTGCTTCCCTGAAGACAAGTCTGCTGCTTCTTTAGAGCCCCCCACCCCCATCTGCCGGAAACCACACTTCTAACTCCATCTTGGTTTTCAGTGTCTCACTGTGGGGCCCACAATCCAGTCACAGTGGGGGAAAGACTGCCACATTAGACGATCATTAATTTGGTGATTCAACTTTTGTATTTACTGAGAGATTATTATGTGACATGACTATACTTAATTCTTTGATCTTCGAGTTGCTTAAATTTTTAATCAAAACATGATGAGTTTTTTTTAAAGAAAGCAAGAATATTCTCTTTATTCATCTTCTGAAAATTTTATCGTAGCAAAACTAATAAATAGTAACAGTAATTTAACTCTCAGGAAGCTGCATGTAAAGTAAGAAAATCCTGTATTTTGTCTTATTAAGAGATTCAAGAAAATTAATTTAACATTATAAATAAAAAATAGTGAATATCAAGAACCAGAAGAAAAATATGAGATAAAGTTTTAATAGGTTCTTCATATAAATAGTGCAATCACTGCAAAATCTCAAACATTGTACCTATCACAGAAACAAGGCCACAAAACCTTTAAGTAACATGTTTGAAAAGTAGCATATATTTACCAAATTAATATTATAACTTTGACTGAGAAATACTAAGATATATTGGTAGTATAGAAACAAACTTTTTACCTAACTGAAAAAATGTTTAAAGACATTAAATGTCCCTGTTTTTATATGTATGAGGTGAGATCCTGAATTTTAAAAATTGGATTCATTTCAGTAATCATCTAAAAACCAGTGGATTAAAAAGGCTGGAAAAATTTTGAATTTTAACAACATAATGGTATTAATTTCCCTAAACTATATGAAGTATGAAAATATTTAATCTACAATAAATAAAATATTTGTTTTAATATGATATGCCAGTAAAATACACTAATCTGAGCAAATGCATAAGTTATTGGTAAACTGAACGGTATGCACAAACATTTCCATAAATATTACATAGTGTGGGAATGGAAATGAAGCACAAGCTAGCCAGTTGACAATTGCTGCTGAGACTTGTCTGAACCAAGGTCTTGCTATGTAGCTCAGGCTAGGCAGGAACTCACTACATAGCCCAGGCTGGCCCCAGTGATTTCATTGCCTCATTGTTCATTGCTGGTGTTACAGATGTGACCTTCCATGCTTAGCTTGACTGCCATTTAAACAAACCAAAAGTCAAGTGATCTATAAGACAAAATAAGTAATTAAAAATTATAAGAAAAATTAATCTTGTTAAGAAAACATGGAATAAAAATTAAAATAAAATCTTATATTTAGTTCGCTAAAAGTTTAAAGTCACAACATATAGAGATAAAATGTACAAAATGTGCACAAAATGCAATTATTTATTATCTAAATTGATATAAATTATGTGACAGTATATACATTATTATATTTAGTAATTCTAAATTGAGGAAATTAACTTTTAAAAGATAATAAAAATCCCTCACAAGTTCCACAAACATATTTGATTGATCTTTTGAAACTGGTTACCTCACTTAGTATGATGTTCTCCAGCTCACGATAATAATTCTTAATACTTCCCACTAAATACTCAGTGTTCAAATTCATCCTAATGTTTTCTGCTGGTGGTATTGGATTTTGTTTTGCACATGGTTTTACATAGAAAGCCACAAATGAGAGTGTGGTGATGTCCCATTGAAATGTTCTATTCTCTACAGCAGTTTCTCCTCACCATGGCATCCTGATCTGAGGCGATTGTTGTATTGATCATGTGAGAGCAGTGAACGGTCAGCCTCATCCTTGGCCTCTGTCCACCAGCTGCTCACAGCAAGCACCTCAGGGCATCTTCATGCTGCTAAAAGGTGTGAAGACTGTGGAAGGCCCTTAGCTGGGAGTCCTTTCCATAAACTCACTCCTTCCAGAACTGCCTGCCCATATGCACTCTCCTTCACAGGCTATCTACTGAAGACTTCAGAGGTTAGCCCCAGGCTTGGCTTTATGAATGGCATCCTACATTCAAACGTGCCTTCCTCCTCTGTGTTCCTCCATCCATTTAAACCAGTGGTTCTCAACATCCCTAATGCAGGGACCCTTTTGTGCAGTTCCTTCTGTGGTAACCTCCAATCATAAAATTTGTGTTGCTATCGCATAACTGTCATTTTACTACTGTTATGAATCATGATGCAAATATCCAATATGCAGGATGGTTTTAGGTGATCGCTTTCAAACCCTAAGGGGGTCTCGACCCACAGGTTGAGAAAGAACTGATTTAAACCATCTGTCAAGTTTCGAGGACTGATCATATCACAGGTAGCTACAGGTATTCTTAGTTCTTTTTCAATCCTGTTTCGGCTTCATTGAATCAATCGTTAGGTCTTCGTGTCTGATGGATTTGTTATTTATCTTTCTTTGTTTAAAACTCTATCATGTTTTTATTTAAGTTTGCTTTTCAAAGAATACATGAAAGTATAAAATCTGTCTGTGGTTGTATGTAATGTTTTCACACATGTGTACATGTGATAAGCCTGTCTATCTCCTGGTAAACGGCTGTCGTTCTATCCATTCATCATCTCCCCTCTAGATCGATGCTGCGCCCTGAACTGGCTTCTGTTCTGATCTTCCCGTGTCCTCTGTCATTCACCTTTGCACAGATGCTAAGGAGATCATGCAAAATGCATGTGTAGCTATGCCAGGCATGTTCTCCTACCCTGCGGACACTAAAGAGCCTTTAGCAGCTGTTGCTGTTCCGTTCGATCCTGGCGGGATTCCTTTCGGAAGCATGATTAGACTCAAATGCCTTCGTTTACCCTTCGTCCTACCTTGGTTTCACACAGATGTTCCTTCCGTTGCTTTGTGTATATGATTCACGGTTCTCAGACAATGCTTAGTCTTCCCATGTTTAAGATTTTGCCAGGTAGTGGCGGCACATGCCTTTTAATTCCAGCACTTGGGAGAAAGAAGCCGGTAGATCTCTAAATCTGAGGCCAGCCTTGTCTAAAGAGTCACTTCCAGGACAACCAGGGCTACATAGCAGAGCCCTATCTCAAAAAAATAAAAACAAAAACAATAACAACAACAACAACAAAATTTCACAAATGGTAGCTGTTAGTATTTCTCTAATCTCCGCCCCACAGTTGCCTGACTCACTGTAAAAGGGTCTTCTTGCCCCTCTTCTTTCTCGATCTCTCTCTTGCTTCTGTCTTACCCCCTCTCTCCTCATTCTCCTCCCCCCATAACTCTCCTCCAGGTGCTCATGGCTGACTTCCGCTTCTCTACTCCTCTGCCCTGTGACTAGTACCTCAGAAGGCAAAGGGATGTCTCAGCATGGACCCGCAGAGGAGCCCCTTCCCCCACACCATTCTCGGTCTCCACCAAACATATTCCTGGCTTTTCTATCTTTTTATAAAACACAATAGTAGCTATTGTTTGAACATGAAATGCCAATCATAGGCTTATATGTCTGAAAACTTGGTCACCAGCTAGGGTGCTGTTTTGGAAGGTTATTAACCCTTACTAGATAGGTAGGAGGAAGTGAGTCAGTCCCTGAAGGCAGGATTTGAGGGTTTATAGGCTGGCCTCACTGCCTGCCTGTTCTCTGCTTTCTGACAGTGGATACAATGTGATACCCTGTCTCACCCTCCTGCCAGCACATTCTATCACCATGGCTCTATCTCCTCTTCAACTGGAAACAAAAGCAAATACCTTCTCCCTTCCATTGGTGATTCTCCGGTATTTGGTCATATAGTGTAGTGAGAAAAATGATTAATGCAGGAGAGTTCCTACTGTTTTTAATTTACTTTTTAAATTTTTGTTTCTAAATCTTAGAGGATCTGGATATTTACTCTATAGCAATCTATTGGGTTACAAGCCGGTTAAATATTAATCGTTGGCATGAAGATGCTGAAAAACTTTCACATGTACAATAAACTTAAGCCATAGAAAACTGATTTATATCACATGAATTAAAGAATGGGGTTAAAGAAAAGACCAACTACATTAGCTATGATTTATGTATTTTGTTTATATTTCTATTTTAAGTTTTTAAAATATACTGTATTTTAAATAAAAATAGTTGTTAAGCTTGCTACTTATCTTCCTTCCTGAGCCATTGATTTCTAAGCAATATGCAGTTTTGCACCAGCCTATAATGGAATAAAAACAGGATCAATTTAAATATTTCTTATAGTAAACATTTGTTCATCACCATTTTGGTGAAAGATAAGATACATTTTTGCAAAAGCAAATAAGTGATAAATTTTGTAATAACTTCAAATATTAAGAAATACTTATTTTTTTAAAAAAAGTCACTTCCTGTATTTATTAATGGATATGTTGCAGTCAATAATCAAAGTCTAGATGTATGAGATAAACAAACTTTGAAACTATCCTCACAAACAATTCTCTTAATCCTTTAATACAGGATTTTTTTTTTAAACAATGTTACTTTAATTCCTCCTTTACTGTTAATTAGCAAGTTTGGCAGTTAAACAAAAAAAAAAATGAAACTATATGTCACATTGAGAAAACATAAGATAATTATAGCATCCAAAGTAGAAGTTACTGCTACCTTTAGAATTGTAACTTAAATAATAAGAGAAATATATTAATGAATAGATTAGAATACTAATAGCAGAGAAATAGGAAAATGCAATAACAACTTAAGAATTCAATGATTATTCATTTAAAATATATAGAAGCAGTAAAATATTGTTTAAATAGATGGATTTAAGAATAGTCTGGTAAAGGTCTGATTTGTCCTGAGTTGTTGATAGCATCCATCAAATCTCATGTTTTATTCATGTGTTGCACAATCACTATTGACAATTAGCACCTACTAATTCCAGGCTTGTTGACTTAAGAAGTCCTTTCATTTACTTAGATTTATTTGATTTACAGAGAAGACCTTTGTAAACCAAACAGCCACATGCCTAGACATTAGAAAGCTTTGTAGAGGTACAGGTGCTTTAAGAAGGACAGAGATTCCAGCACCATGTGCATTTCAGACCTCTACCAAATTAAAGGAGAGATTGATGGCAGATAGATATGTGATAGATGGCCCCTGAATAGATAGAAGGTAGACAATAAATGAATGGATGTATGGTTAAGTAGATAAAGACGAACATACACAGGCAGATAGATGCCGATGGGTAATGTCGTAGCTATGGTTACCATTTCTATGACAAAAATACAATGACCAAAAGCAAGTTGGGGAGGAAGGCATTTATGTGGCTTACCTTGCCACATGATAGTTCACCAAGGAAAGGAGTCAGGATATGAACTTAAGCAGAACTGAAACCTAGAGGCAGGAGGCCATGAAGAGGTGCTGCATCAGGACCATCATCCCTGGGCCCTTCCCCATCAATAACTAATAGAGTATGCCCTATAGCCTTCCTCATAGCCCAACCTTAAGGAAGAAATTTTAGAATTGAGGCCCCCTCCTCTCTGATGACTCCAGTTTCTATCAAGTTGATGACTTAAAACTAGGCCAGCACAGATGTTAAGTAGGTGGATGAAAAGATGGTATATAAGTTGATGGTAGGTATGACCCCTATAGGTTCATGTGTTTGAATACTTAGCCATAGGGAGTGGCATTATCAGGAGATGTGGCCTTATTAAAGGAAGTATGTCACTGTGGGGGTGGGCTTTGAGGTCTCCTATGTTCAAGCTACACCCAGTGTGTCATGTACTCTTCCTTGCTCCTTCGGATCAATATGTACAGCTCTCCACTCCTCCAGTCTTCCCACCATGATGATAATGAACTAAACCTCTAAAACTGTAAACCCAGCCCCAATTAAGTGCTTTCCTTTATAAGACTTGCCTTAGTCATGGTGTCTCTCCATTACAATAAAACCCTAACTGAAGTAATATGAATAAATAAGTAAATAGATAAATAGTAGATGAATAGTGTGATGGATAATTTTAATTGTCAACTTTACACAATCTACAATCAGCTAGGAAAAGAGTCCCAATGCAGGACTGGCTACATCAGATTGGCCCATAGATTGTTTTGATTGTGTTGACTGGTATGGAAAGACACCGCTGACTGTGGGCGGCACAATTCCCTGGCTTTGGATCTGGATGACATTAGAGAGGAGAAAGTGAGCTGGGCATGAGTCAGATGTATCTATTCTCTGCTCCCAACTGTGGGTGTGCTGTGACTACCTCCCTCCAGCTTTTACCACCGTGGCCTTCCTGCTGAGCTGGACTGTGTGAACCCTGAAAGAGTAGGCTGCAATACCAGTGAAAGAACAGGCTTGACAGTGAGAGGGAGGGAGGGCGAGCAAGCAGCCAACCAGTGCTTCCTTCTCCTTCCACATCCCCTTGACGGTGGTCACATGAAGGTGCAGCCCAGACTAAAAGTGGATCTTCTCACCTTAAAAGATCTGTATTAAAAGTGTGTCTTTGCACTTCAAATGACAGATCTTTCTTAGACAGATCTCTCATAGGTATATTCAGCTACTTGGGTTTTAGTTAATCCCAGAAATAGTCAAATTGAGAACCAAGAATAGCCATTATATCAGAGAAAAGGAGGCCTTAATTGAGAGATTGTCTCCATCGGACTGGTCCATATGCACGTCATTTAGGCACTTTCTCTATTTATGAATGACATTAGAGGGGACAGATAGTCCTGGCCTCTATAAGAAACCAAGATGAGCAAGTCTGGGAAAAGGACTAGTAAGCAGCTTTCCTCCTCCGTGGCCTCTGCTTCAAATCCTGTCCTAGATTTCCATTTGTGATGGACTGTAAGCTTCAGGATGAAATAATCCTTTTCTTCCCCATGTAGCTCTGCAAGATCATGGTATTTGTCACAACAATAGAGAAGAAACCAGGACAGACTGTAACTTGAGACTAAGCCCACCATACCTTTTCTCCCTTAAAGCTGCCTTTGTCAGGGTCTCTACCACAGCTCCTGAAAGGGAACCGAAGCAATGGAGAGCAAATAGTTCGATAAATTGTAAAATTATTTTCAAAGACCAATCTCTCCATTCTTCTGTAACTGTTCTGTAGAAAGGAATTACTAAAAGTATTAAAGTTATCTATTCAGCCAGCTGTACAAAAACAAAGTTCCAATTTAAACCATAATCATTTCCGATAATTGAATATTGAATTATTGATGTCTCTGCTACTGCCACTAGTGTTTGCAAATTAATGGCAATAAAGTTATCTGTTTCATAGCTTTAAGAGTCCGATATTTATTTCGTGATTACTGTTTCTGAGTCTACTTTGAAAAAAAAGAGGAAAGAAAAGAAAAGAAAAGGAAGAAAGAAAGAAAGAAAGAAAGAAAGAAAGAAAGAAAGAAAGAAAGAAAGAAAGAAAGAAAGAAAGAAAGAAAGATTTAAGTAATTTGTTTAGTGTGCATTAAAACTCTCTAAACTGTGAGTGTGTTAGTGCACAAACAAAATCCCCAGCATTTGAGAAGCTGAATCCAGAGGTTTGTGGGTGGACAATAAAAAGAGCAGCCCTCATCTTCTGTCAGTCTGTGGAAAAGCATCCTCTTTTATGCCACTAAGACAATAATGTTACTCTAACTGATTTCTATCCAAATGAAGAAGTCCCTCTCTAATTCTGGTTTGAGAGTTTCTCTCATGAGAGAATGTTGAATTTCCCAAAAAGATTTTATTTTTCTGTATCTAGTGATGTGATCATTTAAATTTTACTTGAGGCTTCTTTCAATGTGATTGATGACATTAATTGATTTTCAAATTTTCAATAAATCTGGCAGACATAGAACAAATATCCCTTGCTCATGGTTTATAGTTCCGATATTTCATTGTTACGTTAATGTATCATAGAAGATTTTACAAAAAAAAAAAAATTCTCATTAAAGTTGGCCTTATAGAAATAGTTGTAAAATCTTCCTATTTTCTGAAAGATGCTGTGAGGAAGTTTCATACTTAATTTCTTACTAGTTGATAGAATGTTCCAGTGAATCCTGCTGCTTTCTGCTTCAGGAAGTTATACTTTTGTATTTCATTTCCTTAGTAACTCAACCCTTATTGCAGTTATCTCTTTGGCCTCATTTGAGATTTTATAGATTGTGTCCTTGGGGGATGGCTTCTGGTCGCACAAGTTATCAAATCTATGGGCTGGAGAAAGGTTGATCTGTTCCTTACCATCCTTCTAGAATTGGTGGGGTGCTAACCAGCTCCCCTCTTTCTTTCACAATCTTAGTAATTTGTGTTTCTTGTTGTTTTCTTTCGTTTGTTGGCTTAGAGGCTTGTCGATTTTATTGATCTTTTCAAAGAACCACCCTTTGGAGTAATTGATTTTTTTCTATCATTTTCCTGTTTGACCTCGCTAACATTATTGTATCTTTTAATCTACTTGCCAAATTTTTTATTGCTCTGTTTTCATTTTCTAGAAGCTTGGTTTTTTATTTTGCTTTTTTTTTTTTCTTTACTCATGCAATTTTGTATTTTCTTTCATATTTAGGCCAAAATATTTGAAAAAAAATGAGAATTTTTCTAACCTGTCTATTATTTAGAAGGTTTTTTGTTTAAACAAAAGAAGTCTCCAGTTAAGTGTCTATGACTAATTTAATGTTATTGCATTGAACAGTGCATTTTATATGATTCCTAGCATTTTACGTCGTGTTTTTGTGTTTTACTATCTGATATGCTATCTATCTTTATAAAGTTCTAATGGCAATATTTGGAAATATAGTATTTTCTGTTATTAAATTAAGTAATCTTAAAATATTGATCAGATGCAAAACATTGATAATGTTATTTATTTAATTATGTAGCTACTAATATTCTTCCTACTACACAAGTGCCCTATAGATAACAGTTATAACAGAACTGAAGTCAGTTATAACAGAAGATTTTATTCTAGTTTTACCTCATGCATTTTGAGACTTTCTTGGTAGCTCCATGCTCATGAAGAATTTCCTCCTCTCAGAATTAACTCTTTCAGCATATTTTAACATTCCTTTTATTTTGTGTGCTTTTAGTTTAAACACAGTGGGTTTCACTATTACAGTTTATGTACTTGTGTATATACTTGGACTTAGATTCTTCATATGAGAGAGACGAAGCAATAATTGTCCACCTGAGTCTGTCTGTCCTCTCTGAGCATGATTGTCTTCATGTACACCCATTTCCCTGCAAATGGTGTCTTTATTCCTTGTCACAAACCAAGCCCCTCCTGTGTGTGTGTGTGTGTGTATACATACACATGCGAGTGTGTATGGCTTTATCCTTATGTTTGTTACCTGCTAATTGACATATAAACAGGTACCAGACCTTGACAATTATCAATAGTGCTGCTATTAATATAGATGTGTAAATATCTTTGGTATGCTTACATTAAGTTAAGAATATAACCACATGCAACATAGCTGAATCACTTGCGGGTTCTACTTTCTGAGAAGTTTTGAGGAATTTCCAGTGCTTTCCATCATGTCTAGAGGCATTTGCATTCCCAACAGCACTGTGTAAAGGTTCTGTATTTCTGTACACCTACGCCGACATTTGTTTTTGTTTTTTTATTTGATGACAGCCATTTGGACTGAAATGAGATGGATTCTCATTCCAATTTAAATTTGCATCTCAAAGACAGTTAAGTATGTTGAACTTTAATCATCTATTTGATTTGTCATTTATATTTCTTCTTTCAAGACCTGTCAACTCATTTATTGATTAGATGATTTGGTTTTGGTGTTTGTTTTTTACAGTTTTTAATCTTCTTGATCCCTGATGATTTTCTATATTCTGAAGTGTGTCTTTTATGAACTGAGTATTGCTTCTCTTTTTGTTATTTCAGAATTATATATCTTTTTCCTTATCATATTTTGATCTCTTATACTTAAAATGTTTCTTATAGATAATGTATAGAGGATCGTATCTTCATCAACCGTGACAGCCTCTGTACATTAATTGGTATATTAAGAGCTTTCGCTCTTTCATTTCATATTTCACAGTAATTATCTAAATCATTAGACAGATATCTGCCTACAGAACTCTTATTTATTAGATTCACTTCTTTTTCTTCTTACAGTTCTGTCTTCAGCTTTCTCTAATCTTATGTGGGCATTCTGTGACGTCATTGTTTTTCTCCTCTACTAAGATAGCAAGTGTACTTCTCATTGTCAGCATTGTCTGTTGAGCTTGTGGTACTATTTGCAGTTAATCTGAGTCCACTCTCTGACAGTGTGGTACTAATTCACATGTACTGCTGGTTTCTTTATAGGCGAGCAGGCCCCCTTTCTTTCTCTAGTCCTGCATCATCAGTTGCCCCACATCCTCAGGAGCTACAATCACCCACACAGAATTCCTGTTCTATTGGGCATTAGCTATATGACTTTAGGATTTGATGGCTAGAAGATTACTATTATTTTTTTTAATAACACAACTGTAAAATATTGTTCCTTCTTTATAAAACTCCACCTTTTCACGTGTTCCCAAACATCTTATCTGGGTCATTGTCTATCTCTGAAAAACTTCTGTTCATGTATGTTCCAAAGCAGGTCTACTAGAGGCAATTTCTTTTGGTTTTTCTTTGTTTTAATGACATTGTTATTGTTTCTCTGAGAAGTGTTTTATATCTCCTTCACCTTAGAAAAAAGCTTCACTGGCTACAATTTTTTAAAAAGTTGTGTGTGTGTTGACATTTTACTACATGAGATTTAAATTTTAATTCTGATCTAAAAATCTATATATTAATAAGGTGTGGTTACCAGCCACTATGACTGTAGTAGACCTCATATATTACTTCAGGGCCTTTGATATATTTTAGCTTGAATAGAGGAACACATTATCTCAAGGCTCATCTTTTCAAATCCATCTTCACTGCTGCTGTCAGAATGACTGATCAAGACTAACATTTAACATGACTTACTTATTTTTCCAATCTCAATAAGATTGAGGAACAAAATAGAGCAAGAACCCTAACATGAAATATAGAGACCCATACTTTAGTTCTCTAAACTCTACCTCCTAAGGTTCACTTTTTTCTTTTACTTCCATTAATATTGAATTAACCACACATATTAGATGAGGTTCTTGTGTTTCAAGAGAATATAAATAAAATATATACAATAAGTAAAGGTTTAAGCTTAAGTAATGATAATCTATTGGGAGATGAGAATTCTGACGTCTGAAAGATGGTCTCTAACCAGCACTAATGTTGGGCATTACTACTTTCAAACCTGGCCAAGGTTTAATTTCCATAATAGGAAGAATGAATTTTCTCTCCCTCCATAGATAACCATGGGACCAGAGAGTAGACAGCATAAAGTTTCTTAAATCTGAGAAAGTTTTCACAACACCCTTTGCCTGTGAAATTCTCAAGTGACCCTGAGTGTACAGATATATGAAATAGATATGTAAATCAAAAACTTGATGATATTAAATTATTTGAAACTTTATTTTAAAACAATTCTTTGGTATACATATAATTTTAAAATTTATTAATAATTAAATTAAAATTTTATAATAATGGGATAGCTATTCTTGTTTATTTTTACAGTAGGAATTGAATTTTGGCAGAACACACTGCAGGGCAGAGAGTGTCTTCAACCTTTTTACAGGGGTAATCAATACCTAGACTGCATAATCACTGTTGCTGAGAGCACACTTGGCATAAATGTTCAGTACAAAATGGCAGACAGATGTTTAGGACCATTTCAGAAAT
This sequence comes from Apodemus sylvaticus, assembly GCF_947179515.1. Lineage (NCBI taxonomy): Eukaryota > Metazoa > Chordata > Mammalia > Rodentia > Muridae > Apodemus > Apodemus sylvaticus. The sequence continues at coordinate 176,159,570 of NC_067473.1, read as the reverse complement.
TGTTGAAAATCGTGTTCTAATTTCAAGCCAAAATTCATTTAGTGTTTCTTTTATAAAACTCAAGTCAGCAACTCAAACAGCTGTTTTTGAAATCAAGGATTCTAACACAACACAATGCAAAGACAGGCTAATTCAATGCTTCCTGACAAATTTCTAAATTGGTTGTGGATATGTGACATTCTTACGGAGAGAAGGAGAGTTACTGTTCATTGCGTAACGCTGCTGGTTCTTGATGTGAACGAGCTTCTTATGTTAGCAATTGCAAGAGATGGAAATGTGTGTCTCATAATATTTGGAAAAGAACTAAACATCAAAGTATATGTGCATGAACAACCTCAATGGCATCTTCATTTGGAATAGCCCAAACCAGGAGCCTATATAAATACTTATCAACAATATTTATGAATGGATACATGGACATAAGTTTACCAAGCAATGGGCATAAGATTAGCAAGCAAGTCAATAACAAGAGAGGAAAGTGGATACTTACAAATCAATCATGCAGAGTCAAAGAAGTCAGAAAAGATTAGGGTGTTCATTGAGGTTTTATTTATTCAAAAACCCTACTACTATTTATTCTTTAGTGAGAGTAGCTTTTTGCAGGTAAAGAGCAGTCAGTGTAAACAAGAAGGACTCCAAGAGGTTACAAGGAACTTGAGCAGCAGCAAATACCCTATTTTCATGCACATAGTGAGATTTTCACAAATTTTCCAGGTACAGACTTGAAATATTTTCAATATAGCGGATGCTAATTATACATCACTACAACTGCTTAAAGTAACAACCCCTGAGAATCAGACATGATTGTTTTACATCTGGACATAAGCCTAAATTGATCCTCCACATTCCCTGGAACCTAGGAAGACAAAACCCTGGCAATCCCACTAATGCCCATTCTCAAAGAGCCTTAGAGCAAAGAGGAAAGAGACGGGAGGGAAAAACTATGCGAAGTACAAGATCTGTCAGTCGGTTGTGAAGCTCAGTAGCCACAAAAATGACTGTCAGGACTGATGTGTTGTGCATGATAAGCTTGAGCATAAAGATGTGGTCGGGAAAGAGCCCACTGGTTTTGAACCTAGGACAGTTGACAATATCTAGAAAGAAATTTTAAATCTCTCCCTTACTATCCACAGACTCAGAGTCTCAATGTTTTTCTGGCCAACTTCTACCTCCACAAACCCAGAATGCTCTAGCCATGGTTCTCATTCTTGTCATCAAAGGATATACACAAAGTCTCTTCTTATAATATGTCACCTTTGGATCAGAGTTCAGTGGAATTCAATACTTTTTCCCAATGGCACCTTCTCAACTCTTCTCTACAACTGCCTATGGGTGTCTACATCTGTTTCCATTTGCTGCCAGAGAAAGCGTCTCTGCTGAGGACTGGCTAAGGCAGTGATCTATGAGTATAAACTATAGATAGAAATCATTGTATTGATTTTTCTTTTTTAATTAATTATTTTACACTCCATATTTTATTCCCTTCTACCCCTGTCCATCCTGCAACGGTTCCACATCCCATACCTCCTCCCCAACCCCTGACCTCTAAACACCCTGGGGCCTCCAGTCTCTTGAGGGTTAGGTGCATCATCTCTGAATGAACACAGACCCAGCAGTCCTCTACTGTATGTGTGTTGGGGGCCTCATATCAGCTGGTGTATGCAGCCTATTTGAGAGATCTCAGGCTTCCAGTTTAATTGAGACTGCTGGTCCTCCTACAGGATCACCCTTTTCCTCAGCCTACAGGGGCATGTGTTCCATTATGTTCATAGCGACTTTATTTGTGATAACCAGAAGCTAGAAACTGCCCAGATGTCCCATGTCAGAAGAATGGATACAGAAAATGTGGTTCATTTACACAATATAATACTATTCAGCTATAAAGAACAAGGACATCCTGAGTTTTGCAGGCAAATGGATGGAACTAGAAAATATCATTTTGATTTTCTTTTGTAGGCCAGTCATCTTTGATTTTACTCCTGGTCATGGTTGCCTAGTCTATGGTTCTTAGTTAGCCAAGAAATCTATGCTATGGGTTCCTTAACATGGAGTGGTGCCTAAGTCAAATAAACCAGAGTCCATATTTTAGTTACTAGAACATAGAAGTGAAAGCCCTATCCACAAGGACACATGCTTAACTGTGTTCATTGTGGCTTTATTCATAATAGCTAGAAACTGGAAACATATCTAGATGTCTCACAAGAGAAGAACAGAAAAAAATGGCACATTTACACAATGGAGCATTACGAAGATTTTAGAAAAAAAAAGAAAGAAAGAAATGACATCATGAAATTTGTAGACAAATAGATCAAGTAAAAATAAAATCATTCTTGGTGAGGTAACCCTGAACCAGAAAGGCAAATAAGGTGCATTCACTTCTAAGGGAATATTATCCATTAAGTAAGTAATAGCCAAGCTACAATCAACAGAACCATAGAGGTTATGTAAAGAGGAAGGATCTAGTTTGGGATGCATGGATCTCCCAGAAGGGCAAAAAAGGATTTTATGGGTGGACTAAAATTGGGTAGGGACAGAAGCAGAAGGGATCCTGTCCTGGGGAAATGGAAGATATGGAGAGAGTGCTGGGAGAGATGGTTAGAAGTGAGGGGCATTTGGAGGTTAGTGTGAAGCCTAGTGAAGTGGAAACTCTGAAGATGATCCTAACAAGGAACCCTAGTAGGGGACGTGGAGTCTCAACTGACCATTTCTTGTACCCAGGCAAGGCTTGCAGTGGGTTGCAGGCGGGTATGGGTTGCATTCAATTGAGTTGTTAACTAAGGACATCTCATGGAAATCTCCAAATAACCTAGGCTGGTGCTAAGAAAAAGGTTGATCTCTGAAAGCTGACACCAGGAGCCCCATTGTTGAGGACAGCATCAATATAACTCATTGAACATGGAGAAGTTGAGCTGATGAAATTCCTTTTCTTTATACATATATTATTTTTCATCTTCTGCTTCTTCACAGAACATTCACCTACTTTTCTGCTTTCTCAAAGCACCAAGCACTGTGTGAATTTGGAAGAAAGTAGACATCCCTCTTAACTGCTGTTGGGTTCCTAATAGCTAACTTCATACTCTCGATATATTCTTTATCTGTTGTTTATTATTCTTGCAAACATGGATCAAAATTCATTAAGTATCTGAACCACTCAAAATTAATGTAGTAAGAGGTATGAGCACCTCAATATCATGTGCGCAATGTATCCAGGACCCTGGTCTCACACCTTGTCATCCCATCAAAGCATGACAAAAATCAATCAACTACAGTAATCAAGGTTTCCATCCTTACTGCTCCGTGAGGCAGAGCTTCTGAGTATAATAGAAAACATCTGTTAGTCATTTAAGTGTAAAGAGCAAATGTGGTCTGCAGACATGGGCCAGTGGTTAAGAGTATATAATAATCTTGCAAACAACCTGGGTTTGGTCCTCTCAGCATGCACATCCAGTGGCTCACGATGGGCTTTCAGTTCAGTTCACGCTTATGCGACACCTGCTTCTAATATGCATGGGCTCATGTACAGATATACACATAATTTAAAAAGAATTTTCAAAAGAATATAAAATACACTGTTGTGAGGAAGTTGGGTGAATAAGAGAATGGTCTGGAAGTGTAGAATGAGGCTCTGAAAATGACAGGACTAGGTTTTACCTCGGCGGATACAATAGTGACTTTTAACACATTGCTCAATCCACTGAGAAAATGATTGCCCATGACCAGGGGCAGCGATGGTGAATGCCAAGGCTTGATATTCTGCCACTTTTATCAGAAGTGGCTACTCAGTTGCCAGAATGCTTTTGCTTCTGGATTGAACTCTTTGCAAGACTAATTGTTTGTTAGGATTCAAGGAGCACATGTTTTCTGCCACCATCTTTTGAAGCAAACCTCCCAACTGTCTTCTCACCCTAGGAACCTCATTGTTCAAAATCTAGTTTCACAGGTCCTGAGGTCTTGTTTATCCTAATCAATTTAGGTAACTACATCTTTCTCATCCTATCTTTTCATCTCTACTCACTCAATGGTAGAATATTAGTATATTTTATTATAATGACTTGAATCATTGCCTTTCCTGTCAAAATAGCCAATGCTATCATCATTGTGGAACCAGACATTGTATTCCATTTATGGGTCATTCTCCAAGCAACCTGCTCACATATCATTGGTGGACAGGAGCTATAATACAAAAGGTCATGACCTCTTTCATTTCCACATCTGCACTGAGGACTCTGGGTGTGCTTTGTATAGAATCTTCACAGTTTATGTTTATATGAGTGAGTAGATTTGACTTTGGATTATGGAGATGGTTTCAAAACTACTATATGAAGCAGACCCAGCAGAGTTGATCCTTCCGACCAAAATGTAAAGTATGTTTAGAGTAATTTTCAGTGTTTTGGAAAAAAGGAATCTTCCAAGTTTTGGGAATTTTACAGAGATCAGAGTACTGGGTAGCCTATTTCACACACACAAAGACAATAAAGAGAACTAAATCCTCAGCTGCAGAGAGCACCGCACTGACTGCTCTTTCAGAGCACTGGGGTTTAATCCAGAGCATCCATGCAGGGTCTCACAACTGTCTGTAACACCAGGCCCAAGGGAATCAAGCACCCTCTTCTGACCTCCAAGGTCACTTCACCCAGGTGTGCACAGACAGTTCATTTAAGCAAAGCACATGCACACACAATAACAACATAATGTTTAAAACTTAAAACAGAGAGAGCATGATGTAATCCAAAGACTGTCAGTCGGAGTTGAAATTCACATATACCATGATTTGGTCCAGACCAAGCTAGTCCAGTCCAAACACAAATGTCAAATGCCAGGAAGTAAAATACAAACTTCATCTGGTTTCTGGAAATTTAACATAATAATTCAAGTTGAAATGTGATAATCCTTGTTTCCCAGACTGATAAGACATAAAATACACTAAGAAATGGAAAAACAGAGAAAGGTATATTTATAATGATTAGGCTGATGGATAAACCCGGAAAAGTATGAATATGAGATTTTAAACACCACTGACTTTGTAATTCTAGGGGGCTAACCTTGGAAAGCAATGGTGTGACCATCAGTTTCTGCTGTTCACTTCTCAGTTCTATCTGTCCTTCTTGTACTCAGCATGTCATTTATAAGTACAGTGGGGCTTTTGCAACTGTTTCCACATATGATCACCTTTCACCAGAGAACATTTACATGTCCCTTTGTAGATAAGTATATAAAATGTATATATCAAATACTGATAATAAGCCATAGAAAATTTATTTCAAAATAAGTCATCAATATACATATAATATAACATACTACTTATGAGAATTGAAAATTTATTCCTACACAAGTGAGACAGAATAATAATAACAGGATAATAATTTTTATATAAACAAACTATACCTAAATTTTTGACAGGACAAGAAATAGAATGCAAATATTTTCAGGATTTGTTGCTATTTTGATTTGACAGATGTAACAAGGTGAAACAAAACCAGCAGAGGCACAATCAGGCCATTTCAGAAATTTCTCAGAATATTGGGTTCCTCCAAAGCAAAGATTAATTTAATGACTTTTTAAAATGGAATTTAAGAAAGAAACTCAAACACGAGTTTTAAAGTGGTCCAGTCTAACAGGAGAGTGCAAAGCTGTGCTCAGTGGTACACGCTCAGGACTGACCGGAAGCTTGTACGAAAGGCTTCCTTTCCCATAACCACACCACGATGTGTCTGTAGGGACAGAAAACTCAGTGTGAACCCTGAACGCAGTGGAATACATGACAAGCTGTAGGCTTCTCCCTGAGTCAAGGGGCCTCAGGCAGAGTTACCTGGTGTTGTGTACTCTGATGCCGTGCATGACACTTGATGATCTTGCTGTGCATTTAGAACCCAGATGCAGTGGAGTCACATAACACAAGACTGGCAAAGGCTGCCAGACATCAGACATGCCTCAGGTTCAGTGCACATGTGATTTTAAACTATTTATTTGGTCATCATGCATTCAGAAATGTTCACTATTGGCAAATATTTCATAAACCTTTGTGTGGTCAGGACCCACAGTTTAACAAGCTGGAGGTAAACCACAGTAACTGAGAAGGAGGAAGGAGAAAGGGCCACATTGAGAGTGACACACACACACACACACACACACACACACACACTGAAACTCAGTTTGATTTACAATCATGGAAAAGCCTTCTGATGCTTCCCAAATCCAAAGGGGTAGCAATCTTTACAAATTACTGTTTCCTCATATCCAACATGGGCTCCTGAACGAACACACTAATTGTAAAGCTATAATCCCCAGACCCAACAAAGAATTCAGGAAGTCAACACACAAAGACTTCAAGATGGCTCCCTGGGTAAAGGAGTTTGATCTCAAGCCTCACAACCTGAGTTCAATTCCTAAGACCTAAATGCAAAAGGAGAAAACTGATTCCCTGTTATCTACACACACACACACACACACACACACACACACACACACACACAATCAAACACACACACTGATGTTATCAGATGGTCACTAAACCATCTAGGAGTGAAATCGGGATCCTTAGTATAAAATGAATATAAGTAAATATTATGCTTAAAAGATCCCAGTTGCTTGGTAAGTGTCACACCAAGGTACGTAATATGTGACTATTGTGAAGTGTGTCTTTTTCCTAATTTCTTTCTCAGCCTGTTTATCATTTGAGTAGAGGAAGGCTACTGATTTGATTGAGTTAATTTTATATCCAGCCAGTTTGCTGGAGTTGTTTTTCAGCTTTAGGAATTCTCTGGTGGAAGTTTTGGGGTTGCTTAAGTAAATAGTGATGGTTTGACTTCTTCCTTTCTAATTTGTATACCCTTGACCTGCTTTTGTTGTCTGATTGCTCTGTCTAGGACTTCAAGTACTATATTGAATAGATAGAGAGTGGACAGCCTTGTCTGGTCTCCGATTTTAGTGGGATTGTTTCAAGTTTCTCTCCATTTAGTTTGATATTGGCTACCAGTTTGCAGTATATTGCTTTCACTATGTTTAGGAGGTCAGCATGCAGAAAAATACAAATTGACCCATTCTTATCTCCTTGTACAAAGCTCAAGTCCAAGTGGATCAAGGACCTACATACATATAAAACCAGACACACTGAAGCTTACAGAGGAGAAAGTAGGGAAGAACCTTGAACACATGGGCACAGGGGAAAATTTCCTGAATTGAACACCAATGGCTTATGCTCTAAGAAGAATCAACAAATGGGATCTCATAAAACTGCAAAGCTTCTATAAGACTGTCAATAGGACAAAATGGCAACCAACAAATTGGGAAAGGATCTTTATCATTCCTACATCTGATAGAGGGCTAATATCCAGTGTATACAAAGAACTCAAGAAGTTAGACTCCAGAGAGTTAAATAACTCTATTTAAAAATGGGGTACACCCTGGTCCTCAAAAGGCTTGATGCAGCAGCCATGTAGGGGAATACCAGGACAGGGAAACAGGAGGGGGTTGATTGGGGAACAGGGGGAGGGAAAAGGGAAGATGGGACTTTCAGGGAGGGGAGAACCAGGAAAGGGGAAATCATTTGAAATGTAAATAAAGAATGTATCTAATAAAAAAAATAAAAAATTGGAGTACAGAAAAAAAGATCCCAGTTGTAGTTTGATTCACGTATATGCGAATTTGTATTTAATAACGACTTAGGTATAATTTTTCCAAAACTCCAGCACAAACTAAGAAAGGAGTTATGAGATATCCAATGAGAATTGAATGCACATGATACAAATCCATTAGGCAGAGGCAAGCAGATCTCTCTGAGTCTGAGGCCAGCCTGGTCATCAGAGAGATGACCATGCCAACTAAGGCTAAGCAGTGAGAAACCATCTCAAAACAACCTATAGCCTATAATCTATAAAACAAATCCAAAAATCAGCTTTCTACAGCTTTCTCTCCTCTCCTACTCCCCCCACCCCCGGAAAAAAGCAACACTTAATTTCTAAGTGATCAAATTTCGATCTTCAAAGGCAAATTTGGAATGTTGCTACCCCATTTATCCCGTGCATGCTTTGGTCTTGAGTGTTCTTTGTTTTAGACAAGTTTAATTTGACTGCGTGGACACTTTCAAGCGAACTTAAGCAAAGGAGAATTTGCTCAGGCTGCAAGTGAACTCGGGGAAATCCAGATTCACATCACTGCAAAGCCACCCGACAGGCAGGCACTGAAGGGTGGGTCTGCAGTTTCTTGTAGCTCCTGCTACATTAGAAGTAAAAATTCAATAACCTTCTTCCTGGTGCTACATCATGCTCGACACCATGCCCGACACAGTCAACTCCTCACAAGTGTTCCTTCTCCGAAAATCAAGAGCCTCTCCGACGCTGTTCTCACTGTTTTATTTCAAAGCTTGACTTTGGACTGGATCCCACACAGACGCCGGTATCTAACTCAGCCTTCAGCGCTTGCTAGACAACGGTTATGATGAATAGAAGATTATCCAGGTGTTTGTTGACAGAAATAACTTAAAATATACATATTACCATAGTCTGAATTTGAGCTAATGGGATATATGGAAGTCTGTGGTTCACAAGAATTCAGTCTCCTCCCATCTTCCACAATTTGACAGATGTCACTCAGGGGTGAATAGCCTTCTCTTGGGAGTAGGGGGTTGTTATTTCCAGGGGGGATTCCTTAGAAGCAGTTGTATTTAAGAGCCCATACCTTAGATTGGTTTTTCTTTCTTTCCATATATCACTTTTTTTTCTACTCTGTAGTGAGACTTAAAATCCCTAAAGAAATTAAAAAACAACTTAACTTCTACCTCCATGATTGGTCCTAATATAACTCATTTATGGAGGCTTAAAATCATTTACGACATGATCATGCCTGCCAGCCAGCATCACAATAAATCAACAGTATCACAATTATTTGAGACCAAAAATACAAAAAAACCACACACACATACAAAAAATAAATCTCTGCTTGTATTTTCTAAGTAACATGCGTGCGTGTATGTGACTGTGTTTGATGGTATATGTGTGTGCAATGTAAATAAGTGTTTGCGTGTTCAGAAGAGTGTGAACCACATATATATGTGGTTGAATGTAGGTGTATGAGTGTGTATATGTATATATGAGTGTGCTAATGTGTGCATCTGAGTGTCTATGTTAGATTATGTTGTAGTATGTGTTTCTGTGTGTATGTGTGTATATATGATAGTGTGTGTGTTGTGGCAGTGTGTGTCTATGGGTATGTGTCTATATGTGTTTTTGAGTGTGTGTGTGTGTGTGTGTGTGTGTGGTAATATATGCATGTACATGTGTGATAATGTGTGCATGAGTGTGTATTTATGTGTGAGTCTGTATGTTTGTGCTTGTATAGTTTCTGAACAGCTGGATATCAGAACAAGCCCTTTCTTATGGTTCAGAGATTTTGACTTTAATATTTCATTTCTCGGCATTAAGAACTTATTAATGTGAAGTATGTAATTTAAGACAAAAACAGGGATTCTGGAAATAATTCTAAAATAAAGCCAAGAAATAGTTTGCATATTAATCACTACTTTTTCTCAAGTGCAAAAATGAAAATCAGTAAGAAACTGCCAGTCAAGACTTATCTCCCAGGAATTCCCCAGTCTGAAAATTCTTATGTTTGGTATCCCTAAATCTACAACATTTCTTTACAGTCAGTGTTTGAGACTAGAGTTGATGATAGTGGTAGTGTGCCCTTCCTAGGCACAAGGTCCTGGATCAACAATCCTCAACACTCAAAACAAAAGAATTCATTAAATGGCTATTACAGATATTAGTGAGAGTGTGCAAGACAGGATAATGGTTTATAGTGCAAGATGTCAAAGATCAGTGGCTAGGGCAGCTATTGTTTTACTCATCCAAAACTGAAGACAACTCAGAAATTATAACCTATAAGACAAACAATTTCACATTAAAAATCAAGGTTAATATCTTAAATATTTCAAGTACCAGTTCTACCAACCAGAATTAAATCTATATTTCAAGAAGGCAATATGATATAAAAATATTTTATATTTATCCTTACCTCGTAGTTCATTTTATAAAATGACTTACCAGAGAAAAGGACTCTGAAAATGTGCCTAAATTTGAAGCCCATCATCCACATAAAAATTGTAAAGGACCAGGTGTGGCTGCTGAAACTCTAAACCCAGCACTGGAGTCAGAGGCAAGCAGATGCCAAGGCCTTACCTGACAGCTCACACAACTTGTAAAACAAGCTTCTGGTCTGTAAAAGCAGTTAAGTGCTCTCACCCATTAAGCCATCTTCCCATGATGCTTCTGCCTCAAGGGACTACAGGAGAAAGTGATGGGGGCAGAGAATCATTGTCCTGAGCACCTACAGGCACATACACCTTCATCTACCATACATATACAACACACACGCAGGCAAAGAAGCAAATCAGGCTAGGAAATGCTATATCTTACAATAATTTACACAAGTAGAATAAAATATGACCAAATGAAATGTCACAAGACATTTCATTTCTAAAAGAGAGTGGACTCACCCATATGATAAATAATATACTTGATTTTGTTTCAACAGAACTCTGACATGTGGTAATGATGGTGATCATATGCCTACTTCATAACATCACTTAAATGTATCCATCACTATTTGACATACAAATAACAAAATATAGTATTAGCCTTCCTAAAACATTTGATTGAAGAAAGTTCAACATATGGGGAGTTGATAGGATGCCTACGAACGTCAAGGAGAAGTGCTTATTATATGACATTAAATTCTAGTTCTAAAGTTGTTCTGGGAATAGTTATTTACACTGCTGGTAAATTTCATATTACAGGTCCCAGTCTATTGAGTACTTTCCTCTTATTCCCATCATAAAAAAAACACACACACACACATAAAACAAACACTTGTCTAAATACAGAAATCCTGTCCTAGACTTCTCATATCTCTGTGTTTAAAGTGCTCACAAACTGCTGCTACTTCTAATGAAATGTGAGTATGTGTGTGTGTGTGTGTTGTGTGTGTGTGTATGTATGACATTTATATGGAGAAATTACATAAATATATATATAACTTTATAGTTATCTAACAATCTATTGTGTTTTGTTGCCTATATTTGTATTGTATATTTCATCAAAAATTAATCATAAAACCAATTTGCTCAATAAGAAAGACTCAGATACAGAAATATGCATGAATGGTTCTTAAATATAATTTTATTCAATACAACCATATTTTGAGACTGAGATAAACTTAATTTGCTTTAATCAGCCACATTTTCACTTATGTATTTATCTTAAGGTTAATATACCACAAGAAAGCAGGCTATGTTAACAGACACACAAATTCTGTTCTTATTGTGTATTTCAGGGTTTATAATTAACCATTTTCCATTCTCATACTCCATCTCCTTCTCCAATGTCTACCTAGAAAGAAAGACCTATAGTGATACAGTTCAGGTGCCATGGTGTACCCCATTACATGTCAATAAAACACTCATTATCAGGTCTGGCATGGTGGCTTGGTGGGAGAGAGCATTTATATGCTTTTACAAAGGACCCTGGTTTGAGTCCTAGAGCCTCACAGAGGGACACTAAACCAGAGTGACCAAAGTACTCCTGCTGAGACTCTCAGCAACAGGAATACATCTAGCAAGATGCACCAAATAGTCTAATAAAGGAAAGAATTGTGATGTGTCCCAACTTTAAACACTGATAATTCCCAATCTGTTGGTTGCCATTTTGTCTTATTGACAGTGTCCTTTGCCTTACAGAAGCTTTGCAATTTTATGAGGTTCTCATTTGTCAGTTCTTGATCTTAATGCATAAGCTATTGGTGTTCTGTTCAGGAACTTTCCCCCTGTGCCCATTTGCTCAAGGCTCTTCCCCACATTCTTTTCTATTACTTTCAATGTATCTGGCTTTGTGTGGAGGTCATTGATTTACTTGGACTTAAGTTTTGTATAAAAAGATAAGAATGGATCAATTTGCATACTTCTATAAGCTAACCACCACTTGAACCAGCACCATTTGTTGAAAATGCTGTCCTTTTTCCACTGGATGGTTTGAGCTCCTTTGTCAAAGATCAAGTGACCATAAGTGTATGGGTTCATTTCTGGGTCTTCAATTCTACTCCATTGACCTACCTGCCTGTCACTGTACGAATACCATGCAGTTTTTATCATGACTGCTCTATAGTATAGCTTGAGGTCAGGGATGGTGATCCACAAAAGAACACACATGGTATGCACTCACTGATAAGTGGATATTAGCCCAGAAGCTAGGAATATCTGTTGGCGGAAATATTAAAAAATGAACCCTCCAACACTCCAAGGGGCCAGACAACTTTCCCGTGCTCCTGTCACCATCAACAACTCTGTCCAACTTATCCCCGCACCATCTGGCTTGCTTGTCTCAGGAGTAGCTAGTACTTCCTCAGCCATAATCCCAGGTAGTCAGAGATCCCACATTCCAGTAACTAAATGGAACCACTAAACTTGGGGTTACATAACAGAATACTCAGTACCACAGTAGAATCAAGACTCTTAAAACCTAATTAGCCAATCAGATTTATATATCAATAAAAACACAATGTATAAGATGATAATATAGTAATTTTAGAGCCAATTGATAATGATACAAGCTTTATCCCAATATTTCTAACCTTGTGAAATCATAGCTACGTGAAGCCGGCCTTGTTAGACATCAATGGGAGGAGAGGCCCTTGGTCCTGTGAAGGCTCGATGCCCCAGTGTAGGGGAATGACAGGACAGGGAAGTGGGAATGGGTGGGTTGGTGAGCAGGGGGATGGGTGATGGGATAAGAGGTTTATGTAAAGGAAACCAGGAAAGGGAATAATATTTTAAATGTAAATATAGAAAATATCTAATAAAAATTTACATATATACAAAAAATACTGATAATTCAGTCAACAAAATGAAACATCATCTGGGAAAGGGAAACGAGAAGAAAGTTTAATGGTTCACTTAAGAAATAACAGTACAAGAATTGGGAGAGTTACAAGGGTGTGGGCAGATACAAAAACAGTAAGCCTAAAACCTGCTTTGATAAGTTCGGGAGACAAAACTGCACAGGGAATCAAGGAGAAAAGATTTGAGGGAGACAGTCAGGGAAAATAGATCAATCTGTACTGAAAGAAAAAATTTCCTACCCAGAACATGTGGGCTTAGAATGTAGGTATTTGATTTTACAGGAAATGAATTTCAGTGTGTGTGTGTGTGTGTGTGTGTGTGTGTGTACAAATACATGCTGGGGTTAAAGTGTGATCTTGCATAGCATAGACAGGTACTCTAAACTGAGCTACACCTTTGCTTCATGAATCAGTAATTCAAAAGGTCTGATAAATGTCAGTAATTAGCTAAAATTCAAAACTATAATAGGAATGGTATTAGGCTATATATGTAATGCTCATACATTCTGGATCTAAGACTAGGCAATAAGCATCTTCCATTATTTGTATTTCATTATATAAAAAATTATTCAAAGGACAAATTGCATGTTTAACATTTACAGATTTTGCTTTTTTTTAACTTTTTTTGAATCTAGACTTATCTGGGAGGAAATGGTGTGTATTTTGCTCAGATTTACCTAGGTGTGTTGCTCATATTTCCCAGATTTACTTGAAGCCTGTTTTGGAAATAACACTCTGAATACTAGTGAGCCTGTTGTCTTTGAGCATAGATCATGTTCAAATGACACTGGAGAGTGAGTTGGTGTCTTCACATACTTGGTCACATACTTTCACAGGCATTGGTGAAATCTCAAACCATTCAAATGCAACCAGGACCATAATACCTTTAATCCCAGCACTTGGGAGAAAGAGGCAGGTGGATTTCTGAATTGGAGGCCAGCCTGGTCTACAGAGTGAGTTCCAGGACAGCCAGGGCCACACAAAGAATCCCTGTCTTGAAAAAAAAAAAAAAGAAAGAAAGAAAGATTATGAAATTTTGCTCTAATTTTCTTGTTTTAGAAAATGAAAAATAAAAAAACCTATGCATTCTTTCTTCCAACATTGTCATCCAATTTGCAAGTCCATGGTGCCTTCAGATTTGTTTGAATTAAGTCGTTTGGTGACCAATATAGATTTTACTAAAATTTTTATAGAATTTAATTCTGATAAATTATATTTTCTAAGTGCTGCTGTGATTTCTACTAGATGGAGAGAAAAGTCCAGATTTAAGTTTTCAGTTTTCAGTTCCTGATTTCTGTATGAAAGCTGAGAGGGTTCAGCCATGACCATGTCATTAAAATTAACCACAGTGACATCAGTGTCAACTCACCACTGCTCTCAGAAAAATATAAATATCACAGCCTTTACAAAAATCTTCGAATTTTGAAAAAGTGAAATTTCTGCTCACCTGTAATGTGTGTCTATCACACTTGAATCTTTGGATTAAATTCCCAGTGCTACAAACAGAAAAAAAAGTGAAAAATTTTTATTATAAGAAAGCAATTCTCTTGGGTGACTATTTATGACAATTTTAGTAATCTTTTGAAAAAACCTATGAGATAGAGCATGGGTACAGTCTAATCTTTAGAAAACAAATCAAAAGGGAATAATACTGGGGACTAAGGAAGGCAGACATAGGCAAAGTTACATAGGAGTCACTAAAGAGAACCCAGAGCTTTGATTTCCTCCATTAAATTCCATCCAAATACTGTCTCTTCTTTGTGATGGACACACAAATTCAAATGGGGGTGTGTACTGAAGCAGCAACAACTTTTTAAAAAATGTTTTATGTCATTTTTGTTTATTTTATGTGTACTGATGTTTTTTTCTACATGTATGCCTGTGTGTCATGTGTTCTTGTTATCTTTGGGGGTCAGAAAAGAGCATCAACTTCCCTGGCACTGGATTGTCTTAAATTGTCATGTAAGGACTGGGAACTGAATCCAGATCCTCCTCAAGAGCAGTAAGTGCTCTTCCCTGATGAACCACATCTCCAGCCCTAGAAGAAACTATTTCAACATTCCTAGCATCCAATGTGTGTTATTCCATTGAGGTGATGGTTATATAAATTGGGCTTTCTCTTTAATTTCACCTTACACTCATGGAAGAGGAGTTGGACGTGACTAGTCACGGTATTAACACACTTGAAAAATCATTTATTTGTTTTAATTTGTTTTGAATCAAGAGACTCTGTCATTTGAATTTTCTCCCTTTTCTTCTTCTGTTAAAGCTACATTAATTCACTCTAATGTAGTATTATCCAATATGTAAATTGTACTGCTATACAAAAGTATTTAAGAAAAAAATATTCAGCATGAAATGAATCCTGATGCTTTCAACAATTATTCTGGACAACAAAAGCTGTTTCTGCTAAAGCTACATCAATTTGTACCAATGCAAATGAAAATGAATGTGGTTCCAGAGCTAAGCTGTGGTCACTAGAATCTAGTAGCTCCTTACTTCTCTCTTAAATGTCACCTGCACCTGCACTGCCAGGATATAAAGTGTGGGACAACTCTCTGTTCGTAGCCTCTGCCCTGGGGTTACTGCTATTTAGAACTGTCAATTAATCACACTTATTTATTTAAATCCTGGAGGTTTATTATAACACAGAAGAGAAAAACCACATAACCACAAAGACATTGGGTCAGTTGGTCATTAAATTATTGGCTTGGCCAAAGAAGTAATGTCCAATTAACAAAATTCACATATCTTTATGATAGTTTTTTCAAAAAAAATAAAAAGAATTTCATGTCATATTTTAATGACATAGAATTAAAAAAAACAAACCCTGCTGAGATGGCTCAGCAGTTAAAAATGCTGACTGTTCTTCCAGAGGTCCTGAGTTCAATTCCCAGGAACCACATGGCAGCTCACAACCACTTGTAATGGGATCCAACGCCTTCTTCTGGTGTACATAAAAACAGTGTACTCACATACATAAAATAAATAAATCTTTTTTTTTTGAAAAGGCTTTCTTGTCAGAACAACCTAAAACAGATACAGTCTTTTTTTTATGAAATAAAAAAGGGAGAGATGTGTAAAGCTTTTTCTGGGCCACTTGGAAGGAATTTGACCTTGGGCCAGGACCAGGAAGTAAGCTCATGCAGGAATCTGATTTTAGGCTAGAACAAAGAAGGTAGACTTCAGGCAAGAACGTGACTTTGGGCTGGGACAGGGAAGTAGGCTCAGATATCTTGGTCATCCTGATGAGCCCTTAGAAACAGTCCTAGCAAGACTTTGTTTATTACCTTGCTTCTTCCTTGACTGTGTTTATTGTGTTGCTTGTTCCTCAGCCCTAGAACTGACCTTATTACTTCATGTAATTAAAATGGAATAAAAGCAAATTAGAAAAAAAATACCCCCTCTGCTACCCTCCCCCAAAACTGGCTGAGGTCATGCTACAAAATTCATAGAAATAAGACATGTCCCACTCCTTTCAACAAATTATTTTTTTGCTGTTTTTTGTTTTTTGTTTTTTCTCCTGTTAATTTCTTCTGACTACTGAAAAGTTTACAGAACTCTTTAAAATCACTATATGGCATATTGAATGGAAATTTTGATTATTAAAAAGAAAACTTCTACAAGTTCACAGAAATGTTGCTATTTTATAAAAGGAATGAAACAGAATATAAAATAAAGCTCTACAGGACTCGCACTTGAGGTGTGACACCAGTCACGATTATGGTTGCAGGCACATTCAGTGGCAGACTCTATTTGATTTCTGTGGTTTTTATGAAGATGAAATCAAAGAAACTCTGAGATCTCTGAGTTCCAAGCTATTATTAGTTCTGTGGTGTCAGGGAATGGGATCCCAGAGAGGGATTTTCCCATTTGAGAAAATACTGTATGTCTATCCTGGACACTTGTTCAATGAACAAATGTCTAACAAGCTTAAAATGATAAGTGCTGTTTAGTTTTGCCATTACAATTCTGGCCTCATTTGATGCCATTAAAGAACCTAAGTAGGAGGGGGACATATTACTATGACTCAATGCATTTATAGAAAGTGTTCTGCTAAATAGATTTTGCCTTTGAAACTTTAGTGTTGGGAAAAACACAAAATATTTTGACCCCTCGGATACCCTACCTTCGTTTTTATGAATAAGTGCTTTCTGTATCCTAACATTAAAGTGTTGATCTATTGACTGCTTGCTTTTAAAACTATTTATCATTGTATAAATCACAGCTTTATTGGGAAGCAATAGTAAATCTAGTCAGCAGACTTAACTTCAGAACCAACTTTTAAAGGCTATTGTTAACTTTCCCTATTCCAATGGTATTTTCTTTTTCTGCAAATACTTTAATTGAAATCAGTTATTTACCACATAGTTATGATTTAAGGTTTAATTAATAACTTTTGCCTATATCAAAATGCATTAGTGCTTATAATTGTGTGTCATCAATTATGTTTTAAATGAATGAAACAAGTATATTGACCAGAGTGACTTAAAGGAAAAAGCATTTTCTTGGGCCTAAAGTTCAAAGATATTGTCAGTCCATTGTGGTGAAAAGTCACAGAGGCAGCAGGTCATGTGATATTTGTTGTCAGATGGCAAGAATTATGAATATTGGCCCTCAGCTCATATTCTTTATTGTACTTAGCCTATAAGGCAGCCAGTCCCCAGTTAAAATGAGGTTTTCTTAATCCAGATAATTAACCTAATACAGATAATCTCTCAAACTCATGCCTAGAAGTTTGTGAGATTCTAGATCTCTTCAATCTCTTCAATACCATCAGTATTCACCATCACACACATGTTCTGCCACTGAGCTACATCCCTAGCCTAGACTATGTATTCTCCCCCCTAATAGTTATTTTAGAATAATTATTTTAGTCCCCTTTAAGTTAAAGTTTACACTCTTATTTTTTATTGAATATAATCTTCATTTACATTTCAAATGGCAAAACCTTTCCCAGTTTTTCCCCTCCCCGAAAACCCCCAACCCCACCTCCCACCCCCTGCCTCCAAGTATATGCCCCTCCACCTGACCCACTACCACCTCCCCCACACCCCCTAGATTTCCCTTAGCTCACAGGAAGTTCAAGAAGAAGGAGGACTTAAGTGAGGGTGCTTTGCTTCCTCTGAGAAAGGGAACAAAATACTCACAGGAGCAGTAAAGGAGACAAAGTGTGGAGCAGAGACTGAAGTCCAGGCCACCCAGAGACTGCCCTGCCTGCGGATTCATCCTATAAACAATCTCCAAGACCCGAGACTATTATGAATGACAAAAAGTGCATACCAAAAGGAACATGCCATGATTGTCTCTGGAGGGGCCCTGCCAGAGCCTTACACATACAGAGGCAGATGTTAGCAGCCAACCACTGGTCTGGTCGTAGGGTCCCCAATGGAGGAGTTGGGGGGTGGTCCAGAGGAGCTGAGGGGGTTTACAGCTCCATGGGAAGATCAATGATGTTGGCCACCTAGACACCCCAGGACTCCCAGGGATTAAACCACTAACCAAACCATGGTTCCAGCCAAAAATGTGGCAGAGAAATGCCTTGTCAGGCGTCAGTGGGAGAAGTGGTCCTTAGACTATGTACTCTTGTTTGGAGCAAGTTTTCCAGTAAACTCAGTTTCTCTGTATCTGTTATTACAAGTGTGTTGATAAGATGTCATTATTGATGCCATCGAGATAGTTCAGTCAACCACAAGAGAGTACTTGCAAAATGGAGGTCAAGAGACCTGATCCTCAGAAGGCACATAAAAATCCCTGGGTGGTGACAATGTCTGTAATGCTAGGAATGAGAAGGAAGAGACAGGAAATGCCTAGAACATGTTAGCCAGCAAGTCTTGTCAAATCAGTGAACTCCAGGTTTGATGGGAAGATCTGTGTCAAAAAATAAGGAGGTAAACAAAGGTAGGCA
Organism: Apodemus sylvaticus; assembly: GCF_947179515.1. NCBI lineage: Eukaryota > Metazoa > Chordata > Mammalia > Rodentia > Muridae > Apodemus > Apodemus sylvaticus. The sequence continues at coordinate 176,140,774 of NC_067473.1, read as the reverse complement.
TGTATCAATTTCCAGCCTCGACATGTACACACATAGACATAAACATGTAAACATTCATGCAACAACATACATTATTGTTATTTAATTTTAGTGAATATTTAAAAATCTTTTGTAATATTTTATATGTGTTAGTGGCATGCCATGTCTTGCATGTGGAGGTTAGCGGCGAACTCTGTAAAGCCAGTTCTTTTTCCTTCTCTGTGTGCATTCCAGGGATCACAGATATCCAGATTTGCACAAGAAGCACCTTTCCTGCTGAGCCATCTCACAGGCTCAATAGCGTCTTGCTTTGTTCTTGTTTGGTTATACCTTTCCAAATTTCTAGAAATTTCACTTACTGGAAGCCTCTCAGCCAAAAGACCCTTAGGGTTGAGATGGTAGATTACAAATGTTTGCACAACCAGGTGTGATGACTCTTCTCTGTGATGCCAGAACTTGAGAGACTGAGACAGGGATATTTGCCACAAACTGGAGGCCAGTCTTGGAAAGAGTTGGACCCTGATAGCCTGATCTTCAGGGTGAATCTTGTGTCAAACAAACATCTGCCTCTGTTTTGGGTCTTTCCCTGTGGAATAAGCCTGCAATCACAACTACTATGGAGTCTAAGACAACAAGGTCAAAGTTCAAGGCTAGTGAAGCCTGCAATGTGAATTTAAGGACAACCTAGGAAGGAACACCCTCTCTCAAATTTAAAAAAAAAAAAGGATAAAAAATTGTCCGGGAGTGCAATGCCCAGTTTCGCAAAAGGGCAAGAAGTTCACTTTGCTGTCTGTCTGCATATAGGTAAATTTCCAAAATCTAGAACAATACATACTCATTTTAAAGCTCAGGAAAAAGAAATAAAACAGAGAAGGACTTAGCAGGAAGCTTGAAAGTATAATCTGTAGTAGCCAATATTTTAAGAGATTACATTTTCTGCATCACTGAATGTTCTTTATATTAGGAAACACTGAGTGAATTCGATCCCTTTCTGAATAATTGCCATGAAATGAAAGCTTCCAATTGAACCGAATAAATCCCAAGAAGGAATTTAGGAGCCAGGCATGATGTTACACATCTAGAATCTCAAGGCTTAGAAGACTGAGGCAGGAAGGTTGCCTTGGGTCTGAGTCCAAACTAGGGTACAGAAAAACATCCGGGACCACACAGCAAGGCCCTGCCTCAAAAAATATTAATCATTTTTGAAAACTGAAGGCAGACCTTTTCTAAATATTTAAATTTTTCATTGTATATTCATTATGCATCTTATGGAATACATAAGAACATTTTCATATTGGACACTGAGGACGTCCCCATACTCCAATCCTGCCTCCCAATCTCATTCACCTTCTTCACCCACTGACAGTTTTCCTTCTACTTCCCTACCACATATCCATGAATAGGTTTATGCATCTATATAAAATAAAGGAACAAAAATGAGAGAAAAAACTTACCTTTGTGAGACTAGCTTAATTTGCTTAATTGTCTTGCAAATGACAAAACTGCATTCTTCTTTAAGGTTGAAAAGATTCCATTCTTTATATTTGCCACATTTTTATGATCTGTTGTTATTGTCAGAACAGCAACCTATGTTGTTTTCATAACTTAGCCATTGTCACTAATGCTGCAGGAAGCATTGCTGAGCAGGTGTCTCTGTGATTTGTTGACTTGGAGTCCTTCAGGTCAACCCCCAGGAGAGGTGTGGGAGATCCACTTTCTAGCTATTTGTTCCACTTACACGTTGAATTCTATAGCGGCTAGAGTGATGCAGTGTTCCATTCTGACCACAAAATCACCAGCATTTATTGTTGGGTTTTTTGTTGCTTTTTTTGTTGTTGTTGCTGTTGTTGTTTTTCAGGGGTTTTTTTTGTTGTTGTTGTTGTTGTTGTTGTTGTTGTTGTTGTTTTGTTGTTGTGGTGGTGGTGGTATTTTTGTTTTTGGTTTTGGTTTTGGTTTTTGGTTTTTCGAGACAGGGTTTCTCTGTGTAGCCCTGGCTGTCCTGGAACTCACTCTGTAGACCAGGCTGGCCTCGAACTCACAAATCAGCCGGCCTCTGCCTCCCAAGTGCTGGGATTACAGGCTGCGCCACCACCGCCCAGCTCCAGCATTTATTGTTATCTGTTTTCTAAGCATTGTCCTTTCTGACCAATGTGAGGTCCTTTGAATCCCTTGCAGTTTTGATTTTCAGTGCTCCCATAGCCAGTGAGCTTGAAAGCATCTCAGTGTGTTTCTTGGCCATTTCTAAGTGACTGGGTCAGGCAGACTTGTAGCTAACACAGGTTTCTCCCAGTCTGTAGGGTGGCTTTTCACCCAGCTGTTTCCTTCGCTGCACAGAAGCACGTTTTTAATATCATGAGGTCTCATTCATCAATTGGCATTATTTCCTGAGTGACTGGAATCTTTTCCAGAAATTTCTTGGCTATGCTTACATCTTGAAAGGCTTCCTGTACTTTTTTCCTCTAATAATGCCAAAATTTTTAAGTCATACATTAAAGCGTTTTATATATATATGTATGTATATGTATATAAATGTATATGTGTGTGTATATATATATAAATATATATGTGTATATATATAAAAATGTATATGTATATATATAAAAATGTATATGTGTGTGTGTATATATATATATATACATACATACATTCCTATCTCTTATTTTTCCAGTGTACTTTCCTATTAATTAATTATTTTATTTACTTAAATGCTAAATATTGTTCCCCTTCCGGTCCCCCCCTTGTAGAGTTCTTCCCCTCATCACCCCTTGGTCTTCCGAGAAGCCGCTGACTGAGACTGTATGTAGACGCATACAATCAATCATTGGACTGAGGGTGGGGACCCCTATGGAAGAGTTAGAGGAATGACTGAGGGAATGGACAGGGGTGGCAACCCTGTAGGACTGTAGGACCAGCAGTGTAAACTAATCTGAATACCTAAGAGCTCCCAGAGATTAAGCCAACCTACCAAAGAGCATCATGTTCTGGTCCAAAGCCCACAGAACATATTTATGCCTTGTCTGGTCTCAGTGAGAGAGGATGCCCTACAGAGGGAGGATGCCTGGGGGTATACTCTCCTATCTCTTAGTATATCCATATATGTGGTTATCCAATTTTCCAAACACCATTTGTTGAAGCAGTCATCTTTTCTTCAATGGATGTTTTGTCATTTCGTCAAAAATCTTTGGCTGTAATTTTTTACCTAGAAATGTTCAAATGTACTAAATTTATCAGTCCATTAAAGAAAAACTTTAAGAATGCGATGCTTCCCAAACTATTCCATGAAAGACAAAATGAAGAAATGCTACCCGATTCCTTTTTTTAACAAAGGCAGTATTAACCTGGTACCCAAACAAGAAAAGAAAAAGAGCGAAAAAGAAACTTATAAATTAACTATCCTAAAAAACAGAGACACGAAAATTCTCAATACAATACTCAAAAACAAGTGAAAGACTATGGTAGAAATAGCACTTACTAGGCTAGGCATAATGGTGTGCACCTTTAATCCCAGAAGTTGGGAGGCAAAAGCAGGTATATCTCAGTAAGTTCTAGGCCAGCCTCGTCTACATAGGGAGTTTCAGGACAGCTAGGGATATAGAGATATTTCCTGTTTCAAAAAAGAAAAGAAGAGAGAGAGAGAGAGAGAGAGAGAGAACATTTACTATCATCAATCTGCCTTTATCCAAGAAATACGGATTGTTCAGATTATCACATCAATAAATATAGCACATTGCATAAGTATATTCAAGGGCAGAAATAATATAATCACCTCAATACAGACACAGAAAAATTTATGACAAAACCCAGAATCTCTTTGTATTGAAAAGGCTGGACAAACCAGAAATACAAAGAATATGTGTAAATATAGTAAAAATAACATGTGACAAGCCTGTAGCCAACATTATGCTAAATGGTAAATGTGTAAGCATTTGTGCTACAATCAGGAATCAGACAAGTGCATCCACTTTGTCCACTCATTCAACACAGGGCTTGAAGTATGACCTGGATCAGGAGCAATAAGAGAAGGAAAGGAACAAAAATTGGAAAGCAAGTCAAAGTTATTTTTCTGTGAATGTGGCAAGATTCTGTAAATCAGAGTCCCCAAGACTTTGCCAAAAAATTCTTACATCTTAACACACACACACACAAAAAAAAATCAGTAACCTTCCTTGATATGAGCGACAAAGACACTAGAATGTGGACAGGCAGTCCATGCTCAGTGACTGAAAGTATCAATATTTCCAATTATCAATAATTTGAAATAGTTGTTCTACCCAAAACAATCTGTAGATTCACAATTCCAATGGCATTCTTCACAGAGTTAGAAATATTCACAAGATTGTGTGTGTGTGTGTGTGTGTGCGCGCGCGCGCACGTGTGCGTGTGCATGTGCATGTGCGTGTGCGTGTGCGTGTGCGTGTGCGTGTGCGTGTGTGTGTGTGTGTGTGTGTGTGTGTGTGTGTGTATGCTCTGAAACTACAGATAACAAAAGCAATGTTGAACAAGAAGAATAATATTAGGGTTATCTTCATACCTGGTTCTAAATTGTACCAGAGAACCACAGTGCCCTTAGCAGAATGGCACTGGAACTAAAAGAGGAACTAAGGTCAGGACTGGGGACATAGAAGAGGTGAGGAATGGGTGGGGAGACCAGAAAGATGAAGGGAACCTGTTTGGGAACCTTGAAGAGATGGTGCATTGGTAAGAGCATAGTAAAATGACACATATAAAAATACCACCAAGAAACTCACTACTACAGATTAAACCTGGTAAAGATTACAAAGGGAGACCTTGAATTAAAATAATCTGATGTAGAATGTAACACTGGAAAAAATGATGGAAAGAGAACAGACACCCCTCCCTTAATTTAGACAAGTGCCAGGTATCCTTACCCAGAAACACCACATTCTATGCAAATTTCTAATTTTCATGTGCCAGTGGAAACAAAAAGTAATAAAAATAAACAGATAAAACAGAACTCTGCACTACCTGATGGAATTATAATAGCATTCATTTAGATCAGTAAGTAGAATTATCTGTCAGTAATTATATTCAGTTCTGTTTACCACATCATTTGGAATTTCTGGTCCCTGGACCAGATTCTTCACTGTTTGAACTGTAATAATTCCAGACATTAAAAAAAAAATAACTCTCAATGTTTAGTAACATTGATGACCTATACATATTCAATTTGTGAAGAGACTTAAGGCATTAAAATAATTACTGTAAGTGAAGACCTGAAATAATACATGAAAATATTTATTTTGAAAGGCAGGATGTAGGCTTAGAGAAAGATAGCTTATTCTGTTGGAATCTCTGCCGCGTACTAATGAGATCTCCACAGGAATTATTCTCTCTCAAGGACTCACTTTCCCAACCTAATAAATAAAAATAATTATAGTTCTTATCTTGTTAGATCTTGTAAAAATTAAGATAAAACAGAGAGAGCTGGAGAGGTGACTCAGCAGCTAAGGATGCTGCCCTTCCAGAGGATCAGAGTTAGGCCTCCGCTCGTATAGGAGACAGCCTACAACCATGTGTAACTCAAGCTCCAAGGATCTAATACCTTCTTCTGAACTCTGTGAGTACCACAGGAAATCACATATATTTGTGCTGAGTGTGTGTGTGTGTGTGTGTGTGTGTGTGTGTGTGTGTGTGAGAGAGAGAGAGAGAGAGAGAGAGAGAGAGAGAGAGAGAGAGAGAGAGAGAATAACATCTTTTAAAAGACAATATAAAAAACTTTGGCTAGAATAAAGCAGTAAAGTGCTCACTCAGTAAATGGGTAATAAAAGAGAAAATGTTGATAAAATGTGTGTTTAAATGTACAACTTGCCATGACAGTGAGTCTTGCCTCTTCATTATCACAGGAATTTCTGTTTGTATATCAGTATGAGCACAGACAGTAGACCAAAGCAAAGAATGACCTAAGGTCCCACCATCTTAACTTTACAAAACAGTATGATATTACAAATAATATATTCATAGAAGAACTTCGATTTTTTTTTTACTGAATTTCTTTTGGTAGAAATGACTTAATTTGTTTTCTTACATTATTTTAGCTTAATGATTTGAGATGTTCATTTCAAACCATAAGACTTTCCAATGTAAAACTTTGTCATACAGGTTTTTCTACAGTGAAGAATGTATAGTCTCTATAAGTGCCTTTGCTACACCTTTGGCTATGATACCAGCAAACATTTCTCAGCCTTTGTAAAATCAGAGAATGGTTTTAATGGCAATAAAAGGAATGTAATGACAAGATGTCAAAGAGAAAATATAGAACAGGAACAAGCTCATTACTGCATTTTCTATTTTTAAAAGTATATTTATTTTACTTTATGTAAATATGTGTACTCCTGGGTAAATTGCATATACTGTACGTGTGCAGGAGCCCCTGAGGTCACCAAAGGTACCAGATCCCTTAGAACTGGAGTTGTAAATGTTACGAAGCACAATATGGGTGCTGGAAACTGAACATGGGTCCACAAGCTCTCTGCTGAGCTGTGCCTTCCGCCTCTCCTCATAGTTTCCACTACTTCATTGCATTCTTGAAGAATTATAAATGGACCTCAGAATTACAATTGTGTTTCAGAGGCTTTGAATTCCTCATTATTCTCTAAAGGGTAACCTGATTGCCGCAAAACACATTTTCATGCAGCTTGGCGCTGAAATAATAATGATGTCTAATAATACATATTTAAATATAATCAAGGAAATAAGAAGTAAAAGGGGGAGCATGAACAGTTTCATTTAAAAAGTAGTCATTTCTAATTACAGGAGGAACACATGAATATGTTCTACCATCAGAGGAGACAATCTGAAATAAAAACGAAGTAAACCTCAGACAGTAATAAATATGCAGATGTATTATTTCCGAACACACATGACAAATTAGGCTGCTAATAAAAAGCACTTCTAACTAACACACTTGTGTTTCTTGCTCTAACAAATGGGGATCTTTTGAAATTAGGCCCATTTGTATCACACAATGTGTTAAAATCTTTAAGAACAGCTTGGCTAAAAGCCTCGAGCAATCTTGTTTACACCATTACCAAATCCTCGCTTCATAGATCATACAAAAGTAAATTTCAGCCTAGCCTTAGTTCAAATTATCATAAATTCTGAATTATATTCAGCATTTAAAGCTGGAAGGGACCTCAGAGATCTCCAAGTGAGGTCTACAGTAATGAGATTTCCTAGCTGCTACATCTAAAATACATTCCGTATGTATAAACAAATTATTGACATTGTTGCCTATTTTCAAAAATGTTAGTGACAATGATTGTTGTCTTTAAAAGCTATATATTTTCAAATTGATAAAGAATTGTTTGTGGTGTTCAGGAGGGTTTATCTGTTTGCATGATTCTAAATCATTAGCCGTATGTTACACAGTTTGTGCTTTTTACTTAATGTTTTGCTGACTTATCCTTTAATATTTTGGTATTTGTTTACCCTGACCCTACAAGTTTAGGAATAGCTGCCTCAGCCAGCAGTCTAAACAGACATAATCTGCACATAACACAAGCAACCATTTTGAGGAGTTGTAACATGTCAAATCAGAACTGTGAGACAGATCTGAAATCACTAGCAGTGGGAGCCACCATGTGGCTCCCACACACATGAGAGAAAGCTCACAATTTCAGTCTGTTTGGATGCACTGCAGTCCAGGGAGAATCAAACAGAGGATGCGTATAGAAAATAGTGGAAATTCACCTTTTGATTTCTAAAAAAAGTACTTCTTTCCTTCTCTGGGCATCTTGACTGTATAATCCAATTCACAGCAACTTTCTGAAACCTTATGGAAAAATCACCAGAATATACTCTCATTTCTGGCAAGAACTGGCATCTTTATCATGTGACTTCCATCTGTCCTCCTATCCTGCTCCCTGATGTAAGCTACTTTAGTTATCCATGCAATAAATATTTATCAAATACCGACCAGGTGCCCAGCATATGGTATGTCGCCAAGAGGAATGCAAAAGAAATGTTGGACAGAGTTTCTGACCTTGAAACATTGTGAGTTTGATCATGGAAAAGAGCATTCTTGTGGGTCAGCTGAGGAGTGAGGGAGGTGAGCCCCGGCGGTCAGTGTTACAGACTGTAGTCAGTGTTACAGACTGGCTCTGGAGCTCAGCCCGCAAAGTTCTTGCCTACCATGCATGAGACCTGGGAGGGATTTCCCACCACTGCAGGATCTGGGGAGTGGGGAAGGCAAGTAAAGAAAGAAGGAAGTCAGAGGTCCAAGGGCTCCCTCTGATAAGGATTTCCAGATCTGTGAAAGGCTCTATCACAGAATGAGAGACAGAGACAGAAAGAAAACAGAAAACAAAAAGCAAACAAACAAAGAAAACAGGGACAGACAGAAATTCCTTTAGTTCAGTCTGAAAGACAGAAAAGTACATTGTATTAAGAAATAAATCTATACCTGGAAAAAGAAGAGACTCCAGGTATAACAAATACCTAAGTCTCTGATAGTCAGAAAAATAAACTCCACTCTGTCCGCCTTCTTCCCCAAGACTAGGAACTGAACTCAGGACTCCCATGAGCTAGCAAGGGCAGTATTGTACACTAAGGTATCGTTCCAACCTTCTAAGCACTTTATTCTCATTTTCTCTTCTTCTTTGGGTGTTATTTGCATATATTAAGAAATACATCATTATGTCACTGTCCTTAGTCTTACTATAGGCAAATGCTGGATTTGAACTTGTGATCCTGTCTCAACTTTCTAACTAGCTATGATTATAGGATTGTACCACTTGGTATGTCAGGAAAACAATTCCAGAAATATAAAATAAATACTTAATACTCTCTCTTCAATTACATTATCATTACATGGTAGCCATTAGTCAAGTGTGACTATTTAAATTTAGATTGATTCAAATTAATAAATTTGAATTTAAAAGTTTTACATGTAGCTAGA
>NC_067473.1:176074378-176126878 GCF_947179515.1 Apodemus sylvaticus | reverse complement strand
TACTCCTTTTGGTACACACTTCTTGTCGTAGTGTTGGGGTTTGGTGACTGTTTAGAGGATGAATCCCTGGGTCGGGCAGTTGCTGGGTGGCCTTTACTTTAGACTCTGCTCCACACATTGCCTCCCTTATTGCTCCTGTGAGTATTATGTTCCCTTTCTCAGAGGAACCATAGCACCCTCACTTAAGTCCTCCTTCTTCTTGAGCTTGCTGTGCTGGGTGAATTATAAATTGTTTATTTTGCACTTTTGGACTAGCATCCGCTTATTAGTGAATGCATACCATGTGCGTTCTTTTGTAACTGGGTTACTTCGCTCAGGATGACACTTTCTAGTTCCATCCATTTGCCTAAGAATTTCATGAATTCATTGTTTTTAATAGCTGAATAGTACTCCATTGTGTATATATACCACAGTTTCTGTATCCATTCCTCTGTTGAGGGACATCTGGGTTCTTTCCAGCTTCTTGTTATTATAAATAAGGCAGCTATGAACATAGTGGAGCTTGTGTCCTTATTGCATGTAGGAGCACCTTCCGGGTATATGCCCAGGAGTGGTATAGCTGGGTCCACAGGTAGTGGGCACAGGGGGGAAAGTTTCTGAACAGAACACCAATGGCTTATGTTCTAAGAACAAGAATCGATAAATGGAACCTCATAAAATTGCAAAGCTTCTGTAAGGCAAAGGACATAGTCAATAGGACAAAATGGCAACCGGCAAATTGAGAAAAGATCTTTACTAACCCTACATCCGATAGAGGGCTAATATCCAATGTATACAAAGAACTCAAGAAGTTAGTCTCCAGAGAATCAAATAACCCTATTAAAAAATGGGTTACAGAGCTAAACAGGGAATTCTCAACTGAGGAAACTCAAATAGCTCTAAAGCACCTAAAGAAATGTTCAGCATCCTTTGTTATCAGGTAAATGCAAATTAAAATAACACTGAGATTCCACCTTACACCAGTCAGAATGGCTAAGATGAAAAACTCAAGGGACAGCAAATGCTGGAGAGGATGTGGGGAAGAGAAACACTTCTCCATTGTTGGTGGGATTGCAAGCTGGTAAAACCACTCTGGAAATCAGTTTAGCGATTCCTCAGAAAATTCGACATAGCACTGAAGCTTTCATCTCCCCAAGAATACAAATCAAGCAGGTTCTCTCGAGTCTCATCAGAAATCAGCTTTGAGACAGCATGGCGGTTTCCACCTTTAATAACAGCACTTGGGAAACAAAGGCATGCAGATCTCTGTAATCAGAGGCCGGTCTGTTCAATGCAGCCAATTCCAGCCACTCAAAGCTGCCCAATAAGACTTTAACCCAAAAATAAATAAATAAAAATAAACATAAATCAATTTGAAAATACTCTCTCTGAGCCTTTCCCTTGGCAGTTCTTCGTTCTCTCTTCCCATGATACCTGCTATTTCTCTTTGATTTGTGCAAACCTGCCTCTCCTTACAAATGGCTAGGTGACTCACCACTGACCTCGGTGACTCTCAGAACACAGGTTTGGTGTGTTGTGCTTGGATGCAGAAGACAGCAAACCACGGCATTGTACATAGAACGGTGAATAGGATACCTGGGCTCTGGTAAAAGCTCTGGTCTTCAGCAAAGTATCTTCAGAGAGGCCCAATTCCCCTTCATCTCCTTTCCAGTTCATGGAAAGCTTCAGACGATGAAACAGACAGCAATGACAAGACCCCAGCCTCTCCTGCATCCAGCGCATCTTCAGTGCCATTCTTAGCCCTCTGCCTTCGGAAAAAGCAGCTCCCACCAAAGTGGTCACTAGAGTAAAGATTCCAACGCTGTAGATCCTCATGATTGTTTCAAAGATGTCTTTGTCTGAATGCTGAGCTGGATGGGATAGGTCTGTGGATGAACCTACTTTCTCAAACCTTAACACAAGGCTAGTTCAGAGAGTAGAGGTGTCTACTGCCCACCCAGCCTCAACTCCTGAGTTCCAACCCACATGCTAGAAGGAGAGAACCCACTACCCAAAGTCCTCTGACTTCCATATAAATGCTTTGACATGTTCATGGTCCTGCACAAAGGTGCATGCATGCCTGAGCACACACACCACACATTCTAAATAAATAAATAAATAAATAAATAAATAAATAATGCAAGCAATTTAAAAGCAAAAGTTCAACACAAGTGAATTCCTTTCTTCAGTTGACATACACTCTGAATCTAAATAGATGTACATAGTATAAAAAGCTAAAATGTCTTCCTATTAATTATATACCTGTCACATGAGCAAAACTGCTAATACCAAGGCACTTGTTATACCTGATGCTTAAAAGACATTCTACCTAGACTCTAGCCTACTGGACTCTATATTGTTTGAGTTTTCCATATTTTGTCTTTGTAATGCTCCCTGGAGCATTTTAAGGCATAATTAGAAATAGCTATTATCCCATCAAATATTTCTTCATTATAAACTCACAAAAATACTATGTGATGTCAGATATGAGGAGTGACTAAATGACACATCACAACTACCTAAACATGATTACCACTAAGAACCTTACAGACATTTCAAAACTTCTGTACATTTCAGGGAACTACCATAATTCTACTTTGTGTGGGAAAACACACTGGCCTCAATTTTCCCCATTTTTATAGTCTCAGAGAGCTCTCTATTTTAACTAATAATGATTTTATTTTGCATATTTCCAATCATGTATTACATTTCCACTTAGCCCTTCGTGCAGTTATGAATGACTCATTATGTGATAGGCAATGAGACCTAAAGACGCTGAGACACAGAATACAACTCACGTCGTATTCATGAAGACAGATGGCAAGATAAACCTTTACACCATGTCACAGACATAGTTCTGGATGTATACATATTGTGAAAACGGTATTAAGTAGCATGATCTGATATATTTAGAATTTTCTTTTTATCAACTACTTTGATTAACATTTTACATGTGTTTAAGACTGATTTCCTTGTATAATTCAAATCGATTTGATCTTCACTTAATAAATATCTTTTATGACCAAAACGTTCCATTTATACCTGTGTGGAATAAAAAGAAAAATTAGACAAATTTGCATTCTCAAGGTGTTTAGTCCAGCAGAGAATGTAGCCTATAATTATCTTACAATGAAATACACACAATTTTACAGAAGTGTAGGAACTGAGAAATCCAACATGATGATGAAAGGCTAGAAAATAATACAGCCTAACTCTAATGACCCCAAGAAGTCAGAAGTTTAAAATGCTATCTTGCTTTGTTAGAAACTAGGTAAAAGATCACATTCCAGAGCCCGCCCTTTGTTTAGAGCTAGCAGAAAGGCCTTGAATAGGTGATCCTGGCCCCACAAGGTAACTGGAAATGGGCTAAGCTTATCTTGCTTCTGTAAACTGCTTACACCATTACCCCTATGCAGGAGTTCATGCAGCTATAGACATTCAAGAAAATAGGAAACTAATTGGTCCACTGAGCACGGGCTCCGATAATTTAAACTGATTGGCCTAAAAACTATGGAGTGGTACAAATTGATTGGCTCGCATTTCGAGGGCTCTCCATGCTAAGAAATGATTGGTTTGTGATTCACAGGCTTTGTCATAAACTTATAAAAGCTGTCGCAATTTGGCACTTGTGGTCCACAGTCCTCTAACCCTGCACGGTGTACGGCTGTGGAACCCAGAATTCTGGATTAAAGAAATCCTCATGTTATTGCATTGAGACCATTTCTCGAGAGTGATTTGGGTGTCGCTTTCTGGGGTGTAGGGTGCTGGGGCACCCTCGGTTTTTTGGGGGTCTTACAATGAATCACCCTTAGCTAAGAAGTTTAGTATTTTTTTGAATAAGTTACTTAATTGTCAACACATCTCAAGAAGCTTCTAGAAGCCAGTCACCTTAAGAGATGATTTTTGTACATTGTCACTAACATTAAAAAACAGATTTTTTTTTTAAACTTGGCCTGATCTTCATGAGTTGAGAGGCCCTAACACAAAAAGAAACATGTTTGAACTTTGATTGGAATCCTTTCACCCATTTCTTGGAGTGGATATGGGAGTGGTGGTTTAGTGCAGCTGCATTGAAAGTCAAGTCCGTCAGGGAACTAAAAACAGAACAGACCATACTCAGCTCAAAACACAGTTTTCTGGACACCACACTGTGTACCAGACCTAACTCTCAGCCACATGGACGTAAACTTTCCAAGCACAGTCCAGACTCACAGGAGAGCAGTCAGCAGACTGTAAATCAAGTGTTGCATCTTTCACATCGTATACACCCAACCTCCAAAGAATCCAACCAAGAAAAACACGTTACATTTTGCCTCTGAAATAGGAAGAGATGACAATGATTAGTTTTGAAAGGATCAGAATAAATGTTGATGCTGATTCTCAAAGACACCTCCATTTTCTTTCTTTCTTTTTCTTTTTCTTTCTTTCTTTCTTTTTTTTTTTTTTTTGGTTTTTTGTTTGTTTTTGCTTTTTTTTTTGTTTTTTTAAGATAGGGTTTCTCTGTATAGCCCTGGCTGTCCTGGAACTTACTCTGTAGACCAGGCTGACCTTGAACTCAGAAATCTGCCTGCCTCCCAAGTGCTGCAATTAAAAGCATGCATCACCACTGCCTGGCTTGTTTTTTTTTTTCCTTTTGTTTGTTTTTTGACACCTCAATTTTCTAGCTGAAGATAAGACATCTTTTATTGTAGAGATGCAAATGTATAGAACTTGTAGGGGAAGTAGCAGGGCCATGACCTCCATCGCTTGGGTGATTTTACATCAAAACAAGACTGTTGCTACATCTATGGAACTGGGAGACATGACAAATATTTGGGTAGGCCATTTTGAATATTGACTACTCTTAAAGGCTTTGTTGTACAGTATTACTTAGGATGAGAGCAATTTGCTTTAATGGAGTGACTCCGGGAGACATCTCAAGCCAGCCAGATGACTTCGAGCTTCTGTTCTTTGCTTTCTTATAAACCAAAGTGCTGCTTATCATAATATCTTTTTTTTTCCTGAAGTGTATTCCCCATACAGCTAAATCCAGTAAATAACTTAGCTGCATTTTCTTTTTACATGAGTATCCATTGCCCTTTTAAATTAAAGTGTGTGTGTATGTGTGTGTGTGTGTATGTGTGTGTGTGTGTGTGTGTGTGTGTGTGTCATGGTAAGGAGGTGGTCAGTGAATTAATGCTGGTTCTAACTGTTTATTAGTTAAATGGTTTGTGTGAGGGCATTTAAAATATCCTCCATTTCTCAGCTACTTGAAGGAATGTGAGGAGAGATAAAGTATACACTTTGTTGGGGGAAGTAATTTTATTTGAAAGTGATGAACATTTTCTTTCAAATGGCTGCTAACAGAATGCTATTTACTGTGTTTCACATTCTACAGCAGTAGCCTCTGATAAAATATAAATAAGACGTGGAGCCTCCTCTCTGTTTATTCTCATCCTATGGAGACATTGACCATTAGACTATGTGGTTTCACTTTCTGCCTTGTTTGAATTAAGCAAATGCAGAATACTTCCTCCACCATCCCAAGGCCTGTCCGCCCCTTGCTACTCCTCAGATTTGTCCACAAAATGTCAAAGGTATAAAATACAAATTAAAAAATTAAAACATGATCGTAAAACTATCCTGTCCCTAGGAGGATAAATTTAAGGTTTCGTTCAATCCCTGGGCTTTGCTTGCCTCAGAAATTCCCTGTGTCTCACAGAGATAGATTCCCAAGTGGAGAACTTGAGTTTGATGGCAGATAAATTTGTTTGATCCATCACCATCACGGTGGCTCTGGTGATTACTGTACCTATTTTTAGGCTGTATGCTGATGTCTGAGATGACAACAGAATGTTTGAAATTTATTTTTGAGAAAAGTAAATTGTAAAATAGATCAGATGGGGACAGCGTCTTATGCCTATCACCCTTCCAAACAAACCCCTAACATGCACGGACTGTGCCCAGGAACAGCTCTGTGCACATGGGTGAAACACACAGAGGTACAGGAGGGTGAATGTTGAAGCAGCTTTTGGAGTTAGTGAGGAAGTTCCTCCTGAGCATGGAAAAGCTATTTAAAAGATAAGTGCCTCATTTCAAAACCCTCCAAAAACCAAACACCATCCCTCTTTCCTAGTGTGCTGGTCACAAGAAAAGGAGTAGTATGGGTCCTGGAATCATTTGACACCACATATGACTTCCATACCAGAAAACTGAGGAAGAGCCCAGTCCCTCCTGACTAGGGAACTGCACAGAGGAGCCAAGGTGAACCTTAGAGGACACCTTCCCAAGGACAGAGTAGTAAGGACTGCAGCAGAGACATGACACGCGAAAAACTTTATCTATAAACTTTGTGTTTGTCTTCTGGGCTTAAGCTTTTATTCAGTCCAGTGTCCAAATTCAGGGGTTGGGGAACAACTCACTCCAGTTTTGCACTCTTAGTCCCTTGGGGAGAGAGAGAGAGAGAGAGAGAGAGAGAGAGAGAGAGAGAGAGAGAGAGAGAGAGAGAGAGAGAGAGAGAGAATATAGCTCTGAACCCTGCTCATCTTCAACTAAAGGGTTCTCCCCTCCCTTCCCACAGCAACCCCCTTCCCGGAACCCTTTGTCCACTTTTATGAATTAAAACAAGCACACACACTTGCACACACAGGGAATCCTGCCATTAATTAAAGGACTTGTCAGCCCCAATCCCAGATCCTTACAGCGCAGGAAATGTGCCTCCTTTTAAGTGCAAAACCATAACATTACCATTTCCCCAAGTGCGCTCTGTTTTAGGCAGCCTTCCTAATTAGAGGGATGATAACAGCCGCGCTGATTGGCATTATAAAAGCACCAGTTTGGCTTCATCTGTCCCAGGTGTGCTGTGTAATTTTTTTCTTCTCACCGGTTCAGAGCAGCACCTCTCTCCTTCATTGTTCCTTAAAGTTTTCATCTGAGGAATTAATACAGATAAAAAGACATTAGAAAGGAAGCGGCCATGCCACGGCTCATCATCCAAACCTTTTATCAAAAGTACAAACTATACAAGTTAGAGGGATTCTTTTCTTTCTTTTTTTTTCTCTTTCTTTTTTTTTACCCTTTTGTTTCTGAGGGTTAAGGGAGTGGGAGGGATGGAGGGTGGAGAGGAGAGGGGAGAGACTGGGGTGGGGGAGACACACAGCTCTGTCAATGGTCTGAATGCACCATTAAAATTGGCGTCACTACAAAGGTTAGAGCAGATCTAACTGTCAATACAGTGAGGAGAAGGGAGTCCAGTAAGGGGGAGCTTTAGAGAGAGAGATACTTTGATATTTTGGAATGTTAGAAGGGTGAATGTGAAAAATTGGAGGTTGGGGATCTAATTACCCAACCATAATTGGGGGCTAGGGAATAAGCTGCAGTCCTCTCAACTCACCGCAGATCAATTATGTTAAGAGAACATCTGTAAGTAGAACTTAATGAGGTCCATTAGAGCGGTATGTACAGCCTCCTTTAACAGAACTTGTCAGCTTCTTGGATGAGCTGAAGGAAGCTGCTAACTAGGGACCTGGCGAGGTGTTTAAATACTGGAGGAGCTGCTCTGGCCCACTCAGGGTTTGTATGCAGTTCAGGAAGAAAGTGAGAAGGAGGAAAGCACGCCAGAGAAAGGCGAAGGCGGAAGCAGGAGGCTGCATCTCCAGGCGTGATGGTGGGAGAGTGAGCAGGGGGCCTTGTCAACCTCTCCCCTCCCTTGACTGACTGGACTTCAAGAGTGGGTGCAGTCTTCTGACTACCCAGGGCGACTACCTGTCTGATACCCCCAACCTCACCGAAGCATCTCTGGGACTCTACAGAAATCACTCCTGAACATCCCTACACAAAAGTTATCTGTGGGGTGCGTTTTACAGAAAGAGACAGCTGGAAACTTGAAGACATATTTAGAAATAGACACACAACATAACACTGTTTTCTTGTGCAAGATCTCTTTTGAGCAAAGGTAAGTAATGTATGTCTGATCACCCTTGAAACCTTCCTCCTGCAATCTGTCCCCCCTCCCCTTACCATCTCCCTCATAAAAAAGCCCAGGAAAGGATAGTCTACCTTTTTGATTCTCTCTCTCTCTCTCTCTCTTTTTGTATTAGGAAATGTGGAATGGATTGAGTTAAATAAATACTCTCATCAAATGTATGATAAGTCGCAGAAACAAGGAGCAGGCAAAAGATAATCGGACCAAGGAGATGTAGCTCTCAATGGCAATCCTTTTGCAAAGATTTCCAAAGCATGTGTAATTAAAGTGGGTAGTTTACTCTCAGGAAATGAAGAAAGTGCTTGCCTGGCTGGATCCAACCTTTAGCTTGGCTGAGTAAACAAAACCACAAATTCTTCTTTCACTTTTTCTCCTTGGCAGGAGGGGCTGAGACTTTAGGGGTTACCGAGAGCCTGGAAAACAGGGGGTTTGCTGAGGGTTAATGGTGTTTTTCACAAAGTGTCAGCAGAAGATGATTAAATTCCACCTCTTGTTCACCGGATCACTTTGTGTGCACTTGTATATTTCATTGTCGGCGACCACTGGCGATCACATCTGTGCGCATTAAGCATCAAGCCTCTTCATCTGCACAGGGGTTTTTCTGATGATTTTTTTCTGTGAATAATTCATATGATTATGAAGAGAAAAACTGCTATTTTCTATCTCTCTCTCTTCTGTGGCACAGATTAAAAAAAAATCTTGCTGTAAATTGCGTGATTGGGGAGATAGCCTGCTTTCAAATAATTTAATTCATGACAAAACCTAATTACTGTCAGGTAATACCCTGTCAGCTTTAATGCATTTCATCAGTCATAATGAAAAGAAGAGCATTTTATGACCCATCTAATTATCATTACATTTTAGGGGAAAATGAATGGCATGGAGCTGAATGTTAACTATTCCATTTTATTCTTTTACACATGTGGTTTAGCATATTATTCACTAACTTCACCCCCCCCTCTCCCTCTCCTTCTCCCTCTCTCTCTACAAGTATGGGGTATATGCTAAACCTGAGAGGAGAAGGAGGATTGGGGTAGGGGGTAGGTAGGGGGGGAGAGGAAGGGAATGGGATACAATTAGAGTTCTGGATAGTTGCCCTTTTTTGAAGGTATCAAAGTGGTTAATGCCTTTGCAGGTTGGTGTTGACATGGGGTATCTTACTGCCACAGTCCAAAAGAGTACTAATTACTGCGAATGATGTCACCGTAGGCAGAGGAATAATCCCATCATTTAATTAGTTGAATGATTTAAACAAAGATTTGCATAGATGCACTCATCAGTTGCCATGAATTACGGAGAAGTGGTTGCCAGCGAGGGGTAGCAGATCATACAGTCGGAGGAAAAAAAAATCTCATCCTCCTTGAACATAATTAATTTAATTGTCCTCATTAGCTGTACCATTTGTTTTGATTTTATTTCTCCCTTTCCCCACACATACTTCTCCCTCCCTCCCTCCCTCTTTTCTTCTCAGTACATTGGCTGCTAGAGAGAATAGGCAACACACACACACACACACACACACACACACACACCACATACTCAGAGTGTTTTTTTCAAAGTAGCTGTGGCTAGAAGGTGAGGTAGACCAGTAGTGAGGGGTGTGTGTGTGTGTGTGTGTGTGTGCCTGCCTGAGTACTAGAGCCAGGAAAAGCCAAAACTTAAGAAGTCTGCTTATAGACTGAACAGCTGAAGGGGTTCTCAGTAATCTTCCCGTCTGTGAATGTCTGTATTTTTCAGGTTAGTTCTAAGTTTTGTTGTCTTTGAAAGGGAGAAGAAAGCAAGCCACCTCCTATTTTCTTAGGAGCCTTCTGAAGGTTAGGGTTAAAAATTAAATTAGCCTGGCTGTCCCAGGAATTTGGATACAGAGAGGCATAATTTAGCATAAATATTCAAGGGGGGCTGCTTTAGTTACATATATATGTATAGTTTTATGTATAAATATATGTGTATATGTGTATGTGTAACTAGATTAAAATTGATGGTACATAAGTGGCACAGAAGTTGTTTTGTTTTGTCTGCAGGGTGTTTGGTGGCTATTGTTGTTTTGGGGGGTGCAGTCCAACATTTGAATCTTTCTTGGTTCATAAAACATCACATCCAGTGTCTTTTAAATTGACACTCTTTTTAAGCTTGACCTTTTGACAAGGCTTTTGTGAGAACTGCTGAGAGGGACTTGCAAGGGGGCAATGGCTGAAGTTTAAAAACTTCGAAAAAGAAGCTGCTTTAAAGCTACCAGTGACCTGTAGAGAGGCAGGGTGCAGGGAAGAGGTTTGGGGGAAATGGAGCAAGTTTGGAGGCAAAATTGAAAGCATGTACCCATGCCTTAAAATACATGTATGAAGGGAGGGTGTAAGTGGGCAAGTGGCCAGGGAAGCAGCTTAGTCCTGAGAGCTTGGCTCCGGCTTCCTGGAGACTAGCTCTGAAGCAGGTTTTAAATTCAAGTATTCAAGTATCTGCTCTAAGTGTGTTTCAGTGGCCACCTTGGGTTCAGTACCTGGTATGGGGTACAAGTTCACAGTCTGGCTCTTGGACCATTAGAGAGAGAGGAAAGGGTGTGTGGCACTGCCTGGATTTAGTGACAAGGCATTCCCCACAGGGACTTCAGAGAGTTTCTAAATAGAATTCATAGCCCTGGAAACTGCAGACACCCCCAGACATTTACTAAACGGAGAACTGTACATTTTTCCAGTGTTCCCTGGTAGCACTTTGATTCCTTGCCTTTTATTTTAACTTCCTCCACTGGCACTGTCAGTAACAGATTTAGAGGGCAATTTGCTTTCATCGTCCCGTCCCCATCCTATTCCAAAATGCCCCGTTATTTTAGGAAGCCCTACCCTTCTCCTCTGGAGCCCTTTCACAGTTCTTCTTGTAGGCGAGAGTCCTGGAGGTAGGGTCCTTCCAGAGTCCGGTCCTGCAGAGGTCACATTCTCTGTGTGATGGGGATGGGTGGGAGGGGATGTCCCCAGCGTTTGTCAGTAGCATATGCAATGGGTTGTGCTGACTGCACTCCCAGGCTTGTCAATTTTCACCCTGGGAAATTAGCAACAAAGCCAGGATCTGTCTCGTGGCTGCTTTTGCACTTTCCGAGGGCGGCTGTACTTGACTGAGCTGCAGAACAGACAGCAGAAACACAGCGAGAGAGAGAGAGAGAGAGAGAGAGAGAGAGAGAGAGAGAGGAGAGCAGGAGCTCGCAAGCTAGCTGGCAAGCAAAGGAGCCAGCTAGAGGGAGGGAGAGAAGGAAGAGAGAGAAGAGGGAGGGGTGGGGGCGAGAGGTAAATACTCTTAAATCGGAAGGGAGCTGCCTCCACTGAGGTTCTGACAGGCGCTGCCTGGGATCCGAGGCGCTGTAATAACTGGGTGACCTTTTCTTGGGCTGTATTATGTCTGGCTGGGAAGGCATTGCATTTTGCGGCTGAGAGCCAGGGCTTCCTTCAGCTCAGGCTCCTCGCACAGTGCTGGGGTAAGTTGTCAGGAGCCAGGACCAAGACATCCCCCGGACTGCAGTTGCCTAAAAGAAGGACACCTGTGGCTCGCATGCGGTCCACACTGGTACTTGGCGGATCCTGGAGGACCTCATTATTTTAAACTTAAAAAAATAGAGAGAGAGATTCTACCCCCCGTTTTTTTTTTTTCAAACAATGTTTCTTTTTGACCTTTCCCAAGGAGAAGCGCTACCAAGCAGCCGCTGTGGTCACTGAACACCCTCCCCTGTATCGCTTAATTGAGAAGGTAAGTGAGAGGCTGTGTACACACGCGTCGGCTTATTTGTGCTGTGTGTGTCTGCTGGTGCGCGCGTGCGTGTGCGGATGTTGGGTGTTTTTTTTCTTCTTCTTCTTCCCCATCCTCTCTCTCCCAATGAGGCATAAAGTAAAGCTGCACCCGGGCCATCTCTACCACCCCTGCAACTTTCACTGGGCTGCAGGGCCTCAGAGAGGGTTTTGTGTTTGTTTGGTTTTGTTTAAACCATGGGAGGCATCATTATTTTTGTGAGGAGACATGAAATAGATGTGGGGCGGAAGATGTGGATGCCGGAGGAAGAGAGGGAGCGCGCGCGGCTGTAGCGCGACGCGACATCTCAAGTAGGAGTCTAGTGCATAATAGACAAAGTTCATTGCGAACTGCAGCATTCACACACCCTGACTCCGGAAGAGGGGTTGGGACAGTTTGTAAAGGCTGGGGGCGGGGTGTTGCTTCCAGCCTAAGGGAAGTGGTATCAGTCTTGGGTATTTTCCCAGACCTCTCTACACCTGCTTGATGAAATGTATGCCTGCCACCCCCAAGAAAGAGTTGAAATTACAACCTTGCTTTTTTGTTATTGTTTTTGTTTGTTTGTTTGTTTTTGTCTACACCCTTGCTTCTCCCAACGCAACCCTAATATCAAAACACTGCTTCTGTGTGTTGTAAAAGTGACTGTGTCGCAGGCACGGAGGTTGGGGGACAAGGGTCCAGTGGACTAGGTTCCTTGTACCCTAGTGTCTGCATCTTAACGGGGGGGGGGGAGAGAGAGAGAGAGAGAGAGAGAGAGAGAGAGAGAGAGAGAGAGAGAGAGAGAGAGAGAGAGAGAGAGAGAGAGAGAGATTCAGCACATTTTAACCAGGGCTACTCAGATTGCTGTTATGAAACACAAGTCAGATTTATGATCTTTTTCATACCGAACACGATATGCTATGCTAACACTGCGTGTGACGGTTTAATCAAATCCATTTGTTACCAGGAAGCTAAAAGGGGCCGCTGGGATTTTAGGATTACGGGCAGAGTGAGGGAAGCTTGTGGCTTTGTCATTCGCCATCATTTTACTCCCCTCATCCCTTCCCCCACTGCCTGCCTCCTTCGCCACTAGACCCTAGCTCCCAAAGTGGCATCACAATAGTGGATCCTGGGCCCTGTGTGCTGCTCACCAGATCCGAGCTTGGGCCCCACATCCATGTGATTCCCCTTCTACTCTCTGCCTCCGGGCTCGGTGCTCCAAGCTTCGGCGACTCAGGCACGCCTCAGTCAACTCATGCAGAAACCAGAGAAAAGTTTTGGTAAGGTTACCTTCTATCACAGATGCACTTTCTCGGGCCACTAGACACTCGCGGCTAGCTCCACAGCCGGCCTGCTCTTCTACTGAGGAAGATAGAAATTATATTGTTGCTGCTGCTTTTAGAGACTGCTGCTTTCGACCAATTAATCTCGCTAGGTGCCACAGATCCTGGTACATTCTTTGCAAAACCACCCCTGCGTGGCTGCAAAGACACAGCCACAAAAGGTTGGATCATAAACTCCGCAAGGAGATTCTTTGTTAGAGTGTATGTATGTTTCTTATTTTTTTTTTTTTATTTTGCATGTGAGCTGCATCAAAATTGAACCCAGTCTTGCAAATCTCTTGTTGGCCTTTGCCAAGCACTAGCACTTTGCTGCCATGGTAACTGTAATTAAACTGATAAGAGTGGGGAAATGTCAGTATCTCTGAGCCTTGCAGCTGCATTGGAGAAAAAGGGAATCAAATTGGTTTCCAGCTCCATTGCTCAAAAAGGGGAGGGTGGTGGAAGGACGCGGAGGGGGTTGGGAGTTGAAGGGGCAGAACAGAGTTAAGCAGCTCCAGTACCAGAGATTTGGGGACACCTATTTGCACTGTTTCCCCTTAGGGGGCTGCAGACTGTAGGGGTGCTCTGGGCCAGTGAACAGAGAGAAACAAGCTTTGAGGCCCAATCCAGTTTTCCAGTCTGGGTTGTGGGGGGTGGGGGGGTGCATGAGCGGGGAGGAAGATGAGTAGAAGGAGAGACAATCTTTTGTTTGGTACTCTTGGCAATCCGAAGGCTGCCTTGGCCAAATTCTTTTAATCTATGACATTGCTCCCAGCTGCGAAACCTGCGGACCCAATTTTAGCATCCTCTCTTCCAAAAGCCCTTCTGGATGGAGCCCCCTTCCGCGGCTCCCGATTCGTCCTCGGTAAATCTTCTGAAAGGGGAAAGAATGTTTTCTCCATTCATTCCGAGTGATCAGTCCAAATAATACATACATGTAAAAAAAAAGAAAGAAAGAAAAAGAAAAAGCCCACAGTGCCTGAGCACTGCACATCTTCTGTTATTGTGGTTATTTTTTAAGCTCCTATGTGTTGTGGAGTTGTGGTTACTTTGTTGTGTTAACTACTGAAGCTGAGACTGTGCGGATGAAAGACACAGAACAAGGAAACATAATAGATGCAATCAACCGGCAGGCCTCCTCACAATGCAATCCAGGCAATTAAAAGCTCACCAGAGTTTAAATGAAACGGTTCTACTTAGTTCTGCACAGCACACTGCACGGGCTATTATTTATGTCTTTTTTTTTAAGAGAAAAAAAAAACCCTATGATTTCCCTTAAACTGTCAAATAACTCAGAATGGCAGGGTCTCAGAGGCAGTAAGAATTTCCCTCAGAACAATTTGCATGCCAATCTAAAATCTAACTAGTTATGGGTGTTGATGGGCTATGAGCAACTTGTGTAGTGTCTTTTAGCCACGAACACATAACTCTCCCCAGACACACTCTTTTGGATCAAGAGCAGAGACGGCTCAGTGCTTTCTGCTTTTTAGGTGCCTGGCAACTTGGGGACTACCAAGTGGTTGTTTTCCTATTTTTTTTTTCTTTTCTAAATGCATAGATTAGGACAGATTCCATTTGCAAGAGAAAGGTGGGGGGATGGTCTCTAAAAGAAGATAAGGGGATGGGATAGAAAATATCAGATTCCTTTCATGCACAAGGCCAAACAGAATGTAAGAGTTTCAGATATTAATTGGCCTCTGAGTGCTAAATTAAAATGTCAACACAACAAAAACACTTTGTGAAGGCAAGCAGGATAGTTTTCCTTATGCCAAATGTTGGTATCAGCTGTCTTGGCTACAATGCCTTTTGAATAAAGATAGCTGACCCTCTTTTTGGTTAGCTTACTACCAAAAAGAATCATTTTTTTTTAATCTTTTAACTTAGTGATGTATTTTAAAACAACTTGGATAAATTGGATATTTACCCTTAAACATTTAGATGCTTTCAGTCACGAAATCCTGTCTACTTTTAGTAAATCAAAATCCCTCTTCTTCCCCTAGGTATATGACTAAGAGGCGCTGGGTCTGTTGTACACCGTAATTAATGGGATTCATGCCTTGTGGGACCTTGCTAGAAAAGGATAACTAGTTCTGATCAAAGAAACTTCATTTGTTAGAAGTTCTAGAGAGTGAGATTTAGCAGAGCTATCAAGGGTTATGATTAATCTACACTAGGCTCTGAGCTCCTTCAAAGAAAAGGGATCAGAAATCAAGCTACAGGGCCACCACCTGCTCTTCTGCATGAATCTGACTGATGGTCCACAGCTCAGAACACCACAGCCAGGAGTGTCAGACACACGGGACAGCCACCCTGCTCTCCCCGATGCATGCCCTCCTCTGCACCTCTGCCTGACAAGTCATTTTCTTACCTGAGCTCAAGAACAATCTAATAGTAGGTGTTAATCCTGTGCCATTAGTAGATAGAAAACAGAGTCAGCTGTAGATATAATTTCATGCTCCTCCTCAGTGGTTTTTGTTGGTGCTGTTTTGTTTGATTTGTTTCTTTCTTTGTTTTTTTATTTTTCTTTCAGGGTAGGTAATGAGGGGTTGCTATCAGAAGGAAGGAGAAAGTTTATATATCGTAAGGAGATTTGAATCACCAATGCTTATATATTTGCTGTTTTATATTTCTGTCCAACCAAGTTTAAAAACTTTATTCTAGGAGAGGAAACGAAGTGTTAAGGGGTGACCCTTGGGTTACAAGTAGAGCACTTGGTGTCAGGGGCACAGCACCTCTGTCTTTCAGCTTTTGAGGGACTCCTTGGCTTCTGCGGCTCTCTGTGTTATCATTTGTAATCCAGGGGGAGAAGATGATGCCTGCAGTATTTTACAGTGATTCAAATGCATCATTTGAAGAAGAAGAAGCTTTGAGAGTTGGCCAGCATTCCTTTCTCTTTCTAAGACTGAGTGTTTGAGAGCCAGACTTAGGAAGAAAGTTCAACATTGAAATATAAAAATGTTTCTTTATTTAATGTGGTGCATGTATACCTTCTGTCCATATCTGTTTATGGATGAGTGACTAATTTTGTACCTTCTTGGACTTTGTCTTCTAATGTTTCTTCCTTCCCTTATAAAATAAGTGTTAGCTTGTTGCTATAAATCACATGTCCCATACTTGTTTTATATTAGAGCATATATTATATAATCAAGTGATGAGTCTTCAATATAAGCAGTGACTAATGTGTTTGAAAATAAATATGCTTTGTTATTTTAACACAAGGAGTACTTTGAAATATTAAGGGCACAGAAGCAAGTATTTGGATGTAAATAAGCACTGTAGGATTTACTGTCTTTGGGCTACATGCACTGTGCACTTATCTATGAACTTGTGTACTCTGAGTAAGGGTCTTGATCTCCCCTCTAGATGCACAGGGCTTCCAGCAAATGCATATTAAGTGAATTGTTTACCCAGTCAGGCAAAGGTCAGTTCTGATCCTCTACCAGCCAACCATGAGTCAGTTTCAGTCTCTTGCTTCTCAGGGTGCCATCCACTTGTTCAGATGCTCTTCCCAGGGGAAACATTCTGTGTGGAGAACGGGACTCCATGGAGATGTCTGAAGCCTCTCTAACCTCCCGTGTCCAGTGTGAGGGTCCAATGTACAACATCAGTTTACCACTGCTGCTCATCATGGTTTTCATATGACTTTTATAAAATCCAAAGCATAGCCTGATTATAGTACATCCCTCAAAAAGGAAGAAGGGAGGCAGAAGGAAGGAAGGAAGGAAGGAAGGAAGGAAGGAAGGAAGGGAAGAGGGGTGCAGAGGTAGCGTTTTACTATTTCACTTGTCTGTATTTCCGTCTTGGGATCTCAGCTCTCTTTTCTCTTTTCCTTTCCTCAGGCATACAAATGCTCTCAGTTCAGCCAGACACCAAGCCGAAAGGTTGTGCTGGCTGCAACCGAAAAATCAAAGACCGTTATCTCCTAAAGGCACTGGACAAATACTGGCATGAGGATTGCCTGAAGTGTGCCTGCTGCGACTGTCGTTTGGGAGAGGTGGGCTCCACCCTGTACACGAAAGCTAACCTTATCCTTTGTCGCCGAGACTACCTGAGGTAGGATTTATCTTTACATGCCAGTGTCCCAGTGTCGGCTGGATGCCTTTTAGGGTACATTTGTAAGTGTGTTTTGAGCTTGCTTGTTTGATTCCCTTAACTACCGACTGGTATTCTTGAAAGATGTTACACTGCCAACCTTCACAATGCTGGCCTTTATCAAGCAAACTTTTGCTTAAGGGACAGCCAACAAACACATCTGAAGTGTTTTAATTTGGCTTCTCTGAGTACTCTGACTGAAGAACCAGTCATTCATTACATTGAAAATGGCCGCTAACGCCAGGGATGTTTCAACGAAAACAGCATTCAGGTTGTTTCTCTCTTCAGAGCGCAAGAGGCAAAACTGGTTGACTCCGACAGAGAAATGAGTCTGTTGCTTACCTAAACATTTTAGCTCTGTGCTTTTAAATAAGTTGAAGTTTAGTTGGACTGAAAGGTCTGGTTCAACTAACTCTCCTGTCTCGAGTACATTGAAGAAAGTCGGTTCTAAATTCTTAATCAGTGTTTATTAGTATATTTACTGCAATGTTCCAGACCCCTCACACGGAGTGACTTTGTCCCCACCTAGTGATATTTGAGTCACTGTTTCAACACTGAGCAGCCTCAGACTCGCTTGGGATTTTATGGGGAATGAAAAGTTACTGGGCACCATTGCCACCCTCCAAAATACAAACACCAGAACAGTTTCAAGCCAGCATGGGTATCCATGGCTATGCTTGCCTGGTACTAGGCCAAAGCCTCCCTGCATTTTTGTCAACACAGAAATGCTCCTGAAGAGAAAGTATTTTCTTTTCAGGGAACTTTGTGACTTGACTTAGCTGCAAATTACTTATCTTAATAAAGTGGGCTCTATCAAATTAGAGAAATGATATATGGCACCATTTGGGCTTTCATATTTGATACAATTAATCATTTTTTTCCTAGCCTGACATTAAGCTATTTATTTTGAATCGTTTTCCTTATGACACAAAATTTATCAATTGATAGTAACTCCCTAAGCAACCATCTTGGCCATTCAGGGGGAGTGGTTCTTAGGGAATTTGATCCCTCTTTTTCTTAGACTATAATTCAGCTACTTAAAGTCAGATTTTTATCCTAATACATATATCTCTTTTGATTAATGGTGGTTGCATAAGGGCGAATCCAGTGTGGTTTAGCACACTCTGCTCTTCCTGGAACTGTTGCTCTGGCTTGTGCCTACAGCCTCCTGGCTAATTATAAGCACTTGTTACCACTTCCCAGAGCTCAAAAGTATGCACGGTGCCAACAATGAAAAGTCACTCTCAGGAGCCAGGACTTCCCTCATTATGGTGGCAAACTAATCAGAGTTAACTTACAACATGAATTCTTTCAGAACTCTACAGTCTTTGAACTTTTCCTCTTTGAAATAAAAATGTCTCCTGTGCTCGTGGTGAATGAGTGCCTCATTTCCAGATAAAGCATTTTGTGTTTGCTTTTCGTGATCTGACGCCTTACTTCCCAGGTTCGCTTTGTCTGTGCAAAGCAATACCCACAGCTTTTTGACTCCTTTTGACTTATATTATGCACATTTTTAGTATTTCAAGTGGATTTAGATTTGCTATTGCAAACAAGGAGTTTATGCAGTTTGGGCTAGAGTAGGTATTTTAATAAGTAAAATAAATAATTAAACGTTAAGGAAAATGTACAGAATGCAGCTTGGATGCTTCAGATACTTCTGAATCAGAAATGTTCAAGTTTACCTGGTTTGTGGGTAAAATAGTTTTGCATTTTCAACATGTGGACAGCAGAGAAAGTAACTTTGGGTTTGTTTTATTTTATTCTTCTTTGTGCTAGCAAATAGGATAGGATGCTCACCTAATGTCTGACAATCCCGAGTAAATGTTTCACCTAAGGGAGCTTATGCAAATAGTTTCTATTTCTGAAGTCTTCATCTTTCCTTAAATGCGCATTACTTTTCAAGATAGAACTTTTAATTTCTGCTGGCCTATAAGTTCAATTAACTTATTTGTAAATATATTTTACTCTTTCAAATATGGTCTGATCACCTTTATGTTCATTTCCCAAAGAACAATTTTCTCTGAAATTGGTCATTACTACATTAATGGCCAGTTGTTATGTTAACAGCCCAAGGGTTGTTAACATTTCAGACTAAGTTGTTAACAGCAAGCGTATTCCTTATTTAAGCTGAAGGTTTGCT
This sequence comes from Apodemus sylvaticus, assembly GCF_947179515.1. Taxonomy (NCBI): domain Eukaryota; kingdom Metazoa; phylum Chordata; class Mammalia; order Rodentia; family Muridae; genus Apodemus; species Apodemus sylvaticus. The sequence goes on along the minus strand of NC_067473.1, from coordinate 176,107,635 downwards.
GTGTGTAATGTGACTTGGGCAATTTCACTAATACCTCAAAATGTGTCAAAGGGGAATAAAGAAGTGGACTCTACATAAAATACTGTGTTGTGAGTTATAGAATTTGCCAAAGATGTGGTATGTCTTATGTGAAAAAGCTTAGGTCTCGATGACATTATAGAGATGGGTCTCTAAGAAATTAAAATGGTCTGAACCTGTATTTTAAGTCAGCATCTATTATCAAATGTATTCATAGATCAAAGCCTTTGATTGGATACAGACATTTACAAATGCTTATTACATGCCTGCTCTGTGGAAGATAGAATTTGAAATAACAGCCAAAATTAAGAATAAGGGAAGACTGTCATTAAGTAATGGAATTTTAGACTCTAGCCATTGCTTTCAAATTTGCTTTTGGAAATATGCATAAAACAGTCAGCGCATAATTAAAGTTTCAGAATTAAGACTCTGGAGCTATTAAAGATAGTTTATTTTGCTGTAAGAAAATAATGTGATTAATGAACAAATACTTTTCTGTGTCTAATTGCTTAGCCTCTAAAATCATTTCCCTCATTGTTCAGCAAGTGTTATTTTTTTTTAATTTTTCACAGGCAATATTTAACCACTTAAATCCGATTTCAAAATAGGTTTTTTTTTGGTGGTGAGGACTTTGAGTATTATATGATGTTTGTGGCAGTTCCAAACAAGCCACAAGTAAGTTGCAGATTTAGTTTGTCCCTCTGAGTCACTAGGTAACTAAGAAAGAAAATGCTAAAGGAAACCTTGATTGCATTTGTAAACTGTTGCTTGTGATATTATCCTACAGTATATAATTGTTCATAGCTGGAAAAGAGGGAAATATTTTATCGATTGTACCTAACAGCCTAATTAACATTTCCCCCTACAGACTAAAAGCAAGCAAATACAAAAGCAGTTATTCTAAACTATGAGTTTTAGAAGGCTTGGCTCCTATTCTGTGTGGCTAGGGTAGTGTTGCCAATTGAAACCATCAAGTCCTTTGAATCGTGGACTGGAGGTATTAAGTTATATGAAAATACATGAATTTCAATAGCAGGATACTTTCTGACGGTATTCATTATTGTGATATATGTCTTTCTCCAAGGCGATTTTTTTTTTAACCTTTGTGATACAGTCAGCGCCATTTAAGGAAAAACAAAACAGTTTCAAGTTGCTGCAGCCTTGGTCCCTGGAGTGGGAGGGACTGCTCACTTCCTGACACTGGCCTGTCATGTTGGCTTGTCTTTTGCTCTGCTATTCTGCTGTGAACAGGAGATGTAGATATCCGAGGAGACAGCATTCCCTTCCTTGCAGGACCACTCCTCCTCCTCTGGAACTGTTCCACAAAGGAAAAGCAGGCCTGACTTCTGAAAGCGCTCTCTCTTTTCAAAACAAGGGTGTGTGGTCCACCTGCCTGCCTTCAGGTAGCTGCGTGCAAAACAAAGACATGTGATTGCTAAAAACAGGGCCAGCACATTGATCTACTCTTTAAAAGATTTTTAAAGGCAACTCCATGACACAATAGACAAAGAGCATCTTTAGACTTTAAATTGGAGTCTAAAATTGCTAACACCTAAGAATAGTCATTTGTTGAATAAAAATAGCAACGTTTAGCAGTGATGTCTAAGAGACTCGGGTCAGTACTGTCACGTCTTCCTTCGTCTTGTTGGATGTGAAAAGGTGGTGTATAATCAGAGATTTAGTGTAAAGACTTTGTGTAAACATTAAATACTTAGAAATGCTGAAATGTCCCAATTCCTTACTTTTTGACCTAGAGGGGGGAAAAAAAATCAGATCTTACTACTCCATCCTTTGGACAGCTTTTGCTCTCTCTCTCTCTCTCTCTCTCTCTCTCTCTCTCTCTCTCTCTCTCTGTGTGTGTGTGTGTGTGCGCGCGCGAGTGTGCGTGTGCGTGCGTGTGTGTGTGTGTGTGTGTGTGTGTGTGTGTGTGTATAAAAGCCTGCAGATTCAGATTTGGATGGTATATTCTAAGCATTAAGACAACACCACCCATATCTCGTATCTCGTATCTCTTTGAATGGTGCTTTGCCAGAGAGCTGATTCAAAGCTGTTTGCTCTGGTGTATGCCATTAAAAAGCTGCTTATAGCTGTTTCCATATGAGAAGCCGTAAAATGTCTTATATAAAATTTAATGCAATTTGCTATTTTTATATACAGGCATGATTTGTTTAAAATGAACCGACTGGGAAAGAGAGACGCTTTACGTCCCAACAAAGTTGCCAATTAACCAAAATGATTGAAGCTTGCTCTGCTGACTGCAAATTTTATATACTTTAATATAATGATGTTAACTCTTAAAAGAGAAAATTAAAATAAAGTGTTGCACAAAGCATCAATCTAGCTATAACTTCATCTCACACTGATCAAACCTGGCACGTCTAAGTTTTTATGTAAGATTAAATTTATATTGATGTGTGATTATAGTCCTAAATGTAAATAGGCCTGTGTTATTAATACTGTCTCACTTGGGCAAAACGAACCTTAGTGCCTGTCTTAATGTGGAATAAAGTTCATTCTCCTTCCCCTCAACTTTCATCTTCTGAACAAGAAGCAGATGGGAGCATTACCCGCGAAGCAGCACATTATTATTTTTTTAAATAATTTTTTATCATCTGAATTTAAAAATAAAATAAGCTTCTACCTAGATTGAGATACCTCACACATAAACTTTTCCTACGAGCCTCATCTGAGGCTTTAGGCATTTTACTTCAGTTTTTATGTCTATAAACTAGGAGTGCCTTATTTGATCTTCGTATAATGAAATATTTTGATGCAGAAACAGACTTCCATCCATGGACTGTCAAAAAATACTGGCATGCCTCCCACAAATTATTTTACATTATTTGCAGATTTATAAAGAGTTGTGATATTTTTCATTTTGCTTTTATCATAGGAAGGTATTATGGACTTTTGGTTTAGACTGTATAATATGCTTAGAGCAATTTAATGAAGGGATGATCATGTCATTTGATACAACATTTTAGAGAGATGTTCCTTGCCTGAGAAAACAATTGGTGGTACATAGCCGACTTCCTGAGGGATGAGTACACAGAAACTATGTCTATTAAAAATATTTAATCCATCTGTATAAATTTTTTCCTTTCTAAATTTATCTATAATCTCTTCCTATTTTTAATTCCGCAGTTACCCATCTGTAATGAATGAATATTTACATAATTCATATCATTAACACTTTTGTTTTCTGGATTTTTTTCTTGACTTGTTTTATATACCTCAGCTGTTTTCATGGAAAATAACAATTCTCTGGACATATTGAAGATGCTCCACATTATTCATCTATTTGTTTTTTATTCTTTCATAATTTTATAATGCATCACACTTCAAAGAAGGTTGTTTTTAATATGGAAGTTAGATACATTAGACATACCTGACTTAGCAAAGAGTAAAAAAGCAATTTGTTTCTACAAGCATATTTAGGATTAAAGGCATCTAGAAGAACTACATTTGAGAATTGCTAGAATCGCTTATTTTGCACTTTATAAATACGTAGAATTCTGGGAAAGAATTCTATTTTTGGTTGCTCTCAGAAAATACCAAAGTAAGCCAGCACTTCATTTATAAGCTCACCATTAGCTTCCATTAAGTGACTAATAATACATCTTAATGCTGTGTTTGGACTGCATAAACATAATTTATTAAGGAATTTCCTTTTGAAAATATGCTGAAAGTAGTAATTTTGTAAATGGTCTGGATGAATATTTACATTATAAAAATGTATTATGTGGCTCAGTTTTCTGCCTCACATAAAAATCACAGATCCTAAAAATAAGAACTTTAGCCACCTAAATGATCATGGTATTTTCCGTCATTACTCTGTAACCCCCTCCTCTTTTGGTACTTTGTTTAAAAAAATTTTTTCCCAGTTCCATCATTCCACCATAGACAGAAGTTTCATTTCAGCCCCACAACCCCACACAGTGAGCTGACAAGTCTCCTGTTTATCAAGTAATGTGAAAGTGTGTGTGTGTGTGTGTGTGTGTGTGTGTGTGTGTGTGTGTGTGTGTAGGCATGAACATGTGATGAGATCTTAAGAGTGGAAGTAGAACTAAAACAGCAACATCCTACTCTCTTGCTCAGATGGTTTTTAGGCCCATGTGTTGTGTGTGTTCCTGTTAGATGCCACTCACCTCTCTTCTTGACTCTTCAGCTTCATGGTGTGTTGAGCGTTGAAACCAGTGAAGTGCCAGCGCTTGATGCCAGCTAATTTCCTCCTGCTGTAAGCCGCAGCACTGATGTCTTGTTACATGTTGCGTCTTTGCTAGTCTCGGGTGAAAGACAAATTTCATAATACTGGGTTTCTTCCCACTTGATGCCTTCGGTGTTTGTCTTCCAGTTCCGTTTTCACTTGTCTGGAGGTTGAACCTGTCTCCTTTAGTTAGGGTTCTACGACAGAAGCATAATTTATCTGAAAACTAAGCGTGCATTCCCTCTGTCAAGGTATTTATGAAAAATTCATTTCGAGGAAAGTTTACACGGTGAAACATGCAACATGTATGTGAATTTTTTGTTAGTTTAAACAACTTATTTTACTTAATTTTTATATCTTATTATTGATGCCAGCGGAGAATTTTGCTTTAAATGAAGCACGATCCACGCACATCCCTTTCACACACCATATCAGTGACATGTACACACATTGGGCCTTTTTGTTTTCTGACCTATGTTCATCAAAACTTTTAACTTCTTGGCTGTGTTTCCATAGTTCTTAATCTTTCTTAATTCCTTTATGCTGTTGTTAGCTTTTTATGATGTGAAATATATCTAACTGTAGGCTTTACAAGTTTCAAATAAAATCACACTTGAGATAAATAACCATCCTAGACTAGTAGGATCCTTGATTCGAAGTTGTAAAATTAACATTAAGCTTTGTGTATTAAGTTAGACTCTAATCAGCGTGTGTTGTTATGATTCAATTTAATATTAAAAACTCTCCAACTGGGCTACTGGGAAAATAAAAGACTCTTAGGAATTGAAGGATTATTTGCAGAGGAGCGCACTAAAGCCATATTTAAGTGAAATTGTTATTACTGGTGCAATACAGCGGTGTCCACATTAAGCCTATCCTATTAATAAAAGAGAAGATCAGTTTTAGCAAACATAAATATCAAATATGAGGAGAACAGGGAAGGAGCACAGAACTTCATAAAGCATGTTAATGTTAACATTTAATGTGAATCTAAATACCACAGAGAAAACCCAAACCCAACCTCCCACTAGTGATACAGGGTCTGAAAGGGCATCAGGAAGGTAGAAGCTAATTCCAGGCATGCTGGGCAATTCACAGCTTCTGTAACTTCCAGAACGATGCCATGCTTTTGAATACCAGTTCGCGATGAATACAGTCCCAGTATGGATACACCGTCATCTGTTTTCCAAATCCGTTTTTAATTTGTTTTATTTTAAAAAGTTTTTACTGTGGCAAGTTGCACCTGCTATAATTCCAGCACTTGGTGTTTTGGGGGCAGGATGGTCAACAGCAGGAACTCAGACTCAGCTACAAGTAACAGCCATTGATAAAATGCTGAATTTTATAATTCTTTATGATCCCAAGCACAGTACTTACTTTGCATCTGTAAATTGCTCAATAAAAGTGTATTTTTACTAATTATGTCATATAAAGGCTGAGTTAGAGGAATGGGCCATTTCTCTCCCTTCACTTGGGTGGGTGGGAACAGAAGGGAAGTAGAAAGGGTAACTGTACCTTGTAAGACTGAGCCAGAGCCTGGCTAGCTCTCCACCAGCAGGTGTACTCAGATTGTAAAAGCAAAAGGTTCAATTATATACTGAGTCTACTAAAACTTAGGGTTACACATGCATTTATTCATACTTTGAGAAAAATACAAACAAATAATTTGAGTATCAATATTTTATTACTATAAATAATATATGGAAAAATGTGATATTCCTACTTAAGTTTATATGACACACCACACTAAAATGTCATTATTGATATTTTACTATTTACTATGTGAGCCATAAGATATTCAGTCTGAGAAGTTGTGAAGAATTTAGCACTTAAATTTCTCTACAACTGCTAAAGATTGGTAATATTCTTGCTAAATAGCTAAGTAAAATATATAAATTTTTTACTCCATTTATGACTTTCAAAACCAATGTAGAAAACCTGGGATGTGTATGTCTAGTTGAAATTAGACTAATGAGAGAGGGGGGGGTACAGCTGGGTAGTCAAGTATTTACTTAGTATACCCAGGGCCCTGAGTTTAGTCCCTAGCATGAAAAATAAATGTAGAAAAGACAGGCTGTAGAGGACGGTTTTAAGAACAAATATAGACTTCTTAAAAATATTTTTATAAGTTAGAAATCTCTAGAGAAGCTGAGCTTCATAGCTGTGATTTTGCATTTAGAGGACAATAAGGATGGACCTGTGTTTGAACCAAGTACATTGCTCTGCAGAGACATTGGCAGGCTGTCCATGGTGGGTTCCACTGACAGACATCAGCAGGCTATCAAGGCAGGCACCACTGACATCTTGCAAAACATTTAGCATTCTTGTCCTCATTTTTTCATGCAATAAATATCATTACTCCAGGGTAACAAAGGCCCTGAGGTTCAATGCTAAATAAAACACAAAAATTACTCTTGCCCTTGTAGGAAGTTTTATTCTAATTAGACTGGGTAAATAATCATCAAAACTTTAATAGGTTATATAGGCATTAGTAACTATGGAAGGAATGAGGCCGAACAGCAAGCATAGTGTGTGTGTGTGTGTTTGTACACATGTGTGTGTATATGTATGTATGTGTGTGTATATGTATGTGTGTGTGTGTGTATGTATGTATGTGTGTGTATGTGTGTGTGTATGTATGTGTGTGTATGTATGTGTGTGTGTATGTGTGTGTGTGTGTAGTGTGCACATGTGCACACATGCATGTGTGGAGAGAGATGGAGGGGAAGATGAAGAGGAAGAGAAGAGACAGATAATTGGCGAACTGGGCTGTTAGGTTACACATAGAAAAGGTCTCATGGAGACAGTTTCTTCAGTCACTTAGAGCCGGAAATGCAGAGCTATTTAAAAAGGAGCACATATGTGAAATGCATTCCGAACCCAAAAAGAGTGAGGTTTATAAAACTTTCGAATCTTTGAGGAGTACCAAAGATGCTGTTGGGGGCAAAGCAAGACCAAGAGGCCTAGAGGTCAAAGGCAGTGAGCAGGAGGGCCTCTGTTGCCCCTGTCATGGGTACAGTAGGATTCACCCATACAATTCTGAGTGTCCCCTAGGGAAACTTTACTACCTGAGTAGCACTTCTCAATAGCATTTGGGATTACAGAGTTCCTGTACTGAATCATGTGGGAAATTTTGTCAATCTCACTCACTGGTCATGTTTCTTTAGGTATCTTTTTATTTGGACATACCAACAAATCTTCATAGTTCAGTAGTAGCTGTGAAATATGATCCAAAAACCCCAAGGATGTGGCAATATGACCATCTGCAAGTAGTTCATAGGTTATTGTGTACTTGTGTTTCTTTTAAATCAACACTTGTACATCTATATTGATATGGCTGGAAGTCGATTTGAACTTCAAGTATTCCAATGCCAAATCCAAGATGTCGCTGCACTGTGGTGGGGTCACAAACCACAGTACTAGCTCAGAAAGATGACTTCTGGTCAGCAGATGAGCTCTTGGCAAATTGCAAGGTATCTTTTTGAATACTCAGGCAATACAAATGACAGAGATGGAAGTTTTTCAATGGTTGTCAGTTTTCAACTTTTGAAGTCGGTTGTATTGAGTTTGACACGTTTTTTTTTTTTTTTCCTCTGTTTCTAAAAACTAAGTCTGGGCTTGAGATGTTGCTTAGTGGTGATGCAATTAGCTTGTATGTACAAGATCTTAGGTACACTTGAACACACACACACACACACACACACACATACACACACACACACACACACAGAGAGAGAGAGAGAGAGAGAGAGAGAGAGAGAGAGAGAGAGAGGGAGAGGGAGAGGGAGGGAGAATAAAATTTAAAAGGTAAGTCTAGACTTAGGGGACTAAATTGTTCTTAGAGAAAAAAGTTATCCTGATAAATCTGCTCTAATTGGCATACAGAACTTTGAACCAGCTTTTAGGAAAGATGTACCATTGCTGGAAACAACACAGTAAATAACATTCTTAATATTATGAAAGGAACTTGGGACCAGTGTTTTTCCACAATGAAATTTGTTTCTCACCTCTCACCTGAGGTAGGCTCACACCAGGAAGAGAGAAGCATTATTTTTTAAAAACTGAAATATTAAAAAAATTATAATTGTGTATAGGCATTTTGCATATGTGTCCCTGATGGCTGGTGAAGCTAGAAAGAGGTTGTTGAATCTTCCAGAAACTGAAGCTGTAGAAGATTGTAAGCTGTGATGTGGGTGCTGGGAATAGAACCCAGTTCTCTGGAGGAACAGCCAGGGCTCTTAACCGCAGAGTGTTCTTTCTAGTATTCATTCCTGGTTTTTGAGTACATAGGTATACCATGATTATTTTTCTGAAACTGAAAGAAAAAAGGTAAACTGTACACAATTCAAAGTGTTGTACCTAAGTAAAAGATGGTTCTGGGTTTTATCACCACAAACACTTGCTGAGAATCTGGGCTAATGCGTCATGAATCTCACAGGAAGATACTGGACAGGACTTGAGACAGTGGCACCTATATTTCACATCCACACAAAAATGGTAATATATACTGTTCACAATGCTAGTGTCTGTCAAAGGCTTGTAAGAAGTAATCATTATTGTCATCCTGAGTCCGGGGCACATTTTCTGTGCAGCTTCCAGACGCCCAGTAGCTGGCTTACCTTTTATCATTGCCATCTTGTTCTGGTTGAATTGACATTCAAATCACTTGCCATTGCTTTCCTCTAAAGGAGACAGACTTTAGTTTGGCTTTCAGCAATGGCTGCCTTACCTTGACCCCACAGTTTGTTGATTGCTTAAATAAACTTGTCAGGCATCGTTATTAAACAAAGACTGGTTTTGAGAAGATTGGTTGTCTGTTTGGCCAAATATGTTTAATGCCTTATGCTTTTGATCAGTAGTGGCTATCTTCAGAGACCTGCCACAGTTAACTCTAGAGAGATTTTAAATTAATTCAATTTTTTTTAAAAAAAAATCTATTTTAGAAATTTATCTACAGGTGATAATCAGTCTTCATTTTGTATTGCTAAGGGGTGGTATGGGGATTTTATCTTATTTTTTAAATCATTATTTCTTCTTGTTTGCTCTTTATTGAGCCAGGGTCTCATATATCCCAGGCTACTCTCAAAGTTACTTTGTAACTGAGGGAGAACTTGAATTTCTGATCTTCTTGCCTACACCTCCCTAGTGCTGTGTCGAAGGCTGGGGCCATCATTCCTAGTTAACAGAACACTAGATCAAACCCAAGGCTTTGTGTTGCCAGACAAGAGCTCTATTAATGCACACACACACACACACACACACACACATTCTTGTTGGTTTCCTTTCTGAGAAAGGGCCCCACTCTGTACCCCAGCCTAGCCTACAGCTCACTGTATAGCAGATAGCTTCCAATGTACAGCTTTTCTCCTGCCTCAGCTTCTCCACTTCCTGAATTCCAGCATACTGGGTGTGAGTCACCACACCAGGCTTGATATGTCATCGTTCTAACCATTGTGCTACGTATCACTTATCATTCTCCTGCCTTAGATGTTACCATCACCACCAGCATTAATGGAAAAATAGTCAGATGTACTTGTTATGACCAGTTCATGTGGTCAATCACTCCTGTGGTTATCAATTTATTTTTTTTTTAAAAAATAAGTCACACAAATTCTTGCCAATTCACCAAGCAGCTTGCCCCCTAGGCAAGGTTAGATCGAATCTCTAGGTTTTCGAGGTATGTTGAGAAGCAGAACGGTGAACAATTTAGATCTTAAGATCCAAAACATCCTATTGTGAGCTATTCAAGCCCGTGGGTCTCTGTGTATTAGCAAGTAGTGGTGATATGTTCTTTCATGGAGGTACTGGGGGGATGGCCTTGGGAAGAAGCTAAACATGCTAACTGACAGTTCACTGGCAGCTTCTGTGGCTACGAAGGAAGAATTTCACTGAGTTATGAAGATAAGGTAGTGGAAAAATTAAACATAAAAAGAACATTAAAGAAACAGATTAGGATGAGGTTTAAGAGTGATTAATAATCACGACTATGAAAAGCTGCGACTGTAATAAGATCTTTTGCCGGCTTTTCATTTACAAAGAAGATGGATGAAGAAATAGCTAAATATCATGTGCACTTGAGGCCACATTAAAAAAGAAATCCTAACAGTGGAGATTGTTATTAAGGCCAATTTGACTCTTTAGGGGAATTAGTGAAAATTGGATTTCCTCTGTAACTGAAGTGACAGCTTTCTTGGATATCTTATTTGCCCTCGCCAGACCCTATTTTCACATGCGAAAGCCCACAGCCTTGTAAAGTATTCTATGTAATGTCCCTACGTTGTTTTAGCTTTCCATAATAATGTTGCTTTTGCATTCATTGTCTTGAATGACAGCAATATCAGGGTATCGGCAGGTTTGTATGGAGTGTTTATGTCTTACAATGTTCTCGAAACATTTCGATGGTGTTCTTGAAAACAACAGTGTGCACCTTCAATTTATGTTCATATTGGGAGGCTGGAGCAGTTGCTTAAGTTAAGAATTAACTTAAGAATTAAGGTCAAGAATGCTTAGTATTCTTGCATTGGAGTAAAGTTCAGTTCTCAGCATCATATTATATCTCTCACAACTGCCTGTAACTCTAATCCAGGGGAATCTACTGTCCTCTTCTCTTCTGACCTCCATAGGCACCGCACTTAGGTGCAGCTGTACATATGCAGTCATGAACACATGACTAAAACAATCAAAATAAATAAATCTTATAAATTGATAAATTATAAATCCTCCATTTTATACATTTTAAAAAAATTATGATAGTGGTATTGAAATAAGAGAAAGATAGAAATTGAAACACTAATATTTTGAAGGGATCTCCAGGAATTTTGTAAAAGCCCCATCCCCCGCCCCACTCCCTGTTTTGAGACAACTCTACATTAATAGCTTAATGCTTGGCTCAAGTTTGCTTGGTAATGACAGTTTGTGATATGGGGCAGACAAATACAAATGCTTGGAAACCTGAGTTGTAAAGGAGAGCTTAGGTCGCTGTTTCGACGTGGGAGGCTTCCTGCGTATGAGTTAGCAGGTCTTGGTGCAGTCGTTTAATATTAAGCCAAGCTTGACTTTCAAGAGTACTGTGGTCAATCTGTTGCTGTATCTCAGTCAGTGGTGATGCTTAATATAAGGCAGGGTTCCTCTCCCTCCCCTGCAAACCCCCTTTTAGGGACACAGTGAGATTTGAGACAGATACATGCTAAAAGAACCTTGTGTACCAAAGCAATGTTTATTGCATGTAATACATATCATTGTTTGTCTCCTGTAGTGAGAAATACGTGTGCCCTGCTGTTAAAATGCACCCCTGACAGAACAGTGCTTGCTATTATAGGGTCCATTGCTTTAAAAAAAATGAAACACTGACAGAAATACAATTTAAGAAAATCTAACACCAAGAGTAGTCAACCATGTAGGCTACTATTAAGGGGCCAAAACTCAAGGTCAGGGGTTTATTTTTAAAAGAGCCACAGTTTATTTGCTAGTAGTAGGCAAAGTTGAAAGAAAAAAAAATAGAACTTGAGTTCCTTGCTCTCTAGTCTGTAGAAAATTAATGAAAGCAACAGTTCAATAAGATTTTATTGCAGGAATGTTTAAGTGAAACATTTTCAGAATGCCTGGGAATTTTTAAACAGTTACTTACCACTTAGGAAGCTATAACACTGTCTTGCGTAACAAATTGTTAGCATTGGATCCTAGGCACACCCCGTGATTTTCTTAAACTGGGTAGTCAGAGCTGATTAAGTGAAATCACTTTGCTCATGGCATTTGTGTGTGTCTCTGTGTGTGTGTGTAGGTTTTAAATACCTTTGAGATTGACAGCCTGGCTGTGCCCACAGTTACTACAGTTTAAAATGTAAGCTACTGTCCATGTAGCCCCGTGGGACTAGGGCAGTTGAATACACTGGTTGGAAGGTCAGACTCTAGAGAAGAGAGTCACCACAGACTAGATGCAAGACAGGTGTTGGCTGTTTGAAGGAGGACAGGGTGTTCTAAAGGAGACAGTTCTAGTGTGGCTATTGGATGATGGGAGCACATGCATTCTTCAGTCACTATCCAGGTCTACTATTCCAAGAGACCGTGGGTTTAGATGAGATGCATTATCTAATTTTAGCATTTTATGAAGAAATCTGTCACCCAGTAATATCTGAATCATATTTGAAACTAATTGTGTATGGATTATGTGTTCTTTGGAGGAGAGGGGGCAAAGCTCAGGTACCTGAGAGGCAGAAAGGAGCATTATCCACTACTGTATGTGTGTGTCTGTGTGTCTGGGGGGTGGCATCAAGAACTGTGTGTCCTGTTGCCAGTCTTCTTAATACACCCGCTAATAAAGCTTGTGAGGTGATTGCTCCTGCTAAACTCAGAGCTCTAGAGATGTGCAGTGTCTTTGTGTATATGCCTCTGAATTTAGTGACTCTCACTCTGACAATACCACATAAGAAGGTCTGTGCTATGAAGAGTTATGTGTACTCTGTCTGTGTGCACATGCACGTGTGTGTGCAAGGCTGTGTATCCATGCAAAACGTGTGGGTGCCAAGGATTGTGTTGGAAGTCTATCCTTCACTCTTGCCTACTTTATTTTTTGAAGCAAGATCTCTCTCTCTCTCCCCCCCCTCTCTCTTTTTCTCTCTCTCCCTCCCTCCTCCCTCTTCCTTCTCTCTCTCCTCTCCCTATTCTCCTCTTGCTCACCTCCTCTCTATCCTTCCCCCTCCCTCTCCCCATTCTCCTCCCTTCTTTCCCTCTCCCTTTTCCCCTCTCTCCCCCTCCCTTCCCCCTGCCTTCCTCTCATCCTTTTTCCCTCTCCTCTAACCCTTTTCCCCCCTTCTCCCTCTCCTCCCTCCTCCTGCCCCACTCTTCCCCACTCCTCTGCCTCCTTTGTCTCTCCCTCTCACCTGCCAAACCTGAAGCTCAGTAACTGGGTAGAGCTTGGAGTCAGAAAGCCCCAGAAATGCTCGGTCCCTGCCTCCTAGTGCTAGAAACTCAGGCTGTACCAGGCCCACATTTTTTACACGGGCACTGGGGATCCGAATTCAGGTCCTCTTATTCACTTTACCCACCAGGCCATCTCCTCAGACCTCGGTAGTGTGTAATTTTAAATTTGTCTAAATATAGAGCTAAGGGTTTTCCATTCATCTCTGTGTTGGAGCAAATCAGAAAGCCCTGGCTAAAGAAGGTTCACAGTGGCTCGCCCTCCTTCCTGTTGTGTGGCAGAGGCTCCGCAGCTGCACTTGTGCTTTAGCTGTGACTCTTCAGTCTACATGTAGCCTTTGTCACATGATGCCATCCTGGTACAGTGTTCTTGGCCTCCACCTTCAAGCACTGCTTTTCCATTCTTGATTTCATAGAAGTCAACTGAAAAAAATAGCATTTATGGAAGGTCATCTGAAAACCTGAATATTAAACTATTCCTTCTGATAGTATTAAGAATCCTAAGTTGAAGGTGTCCTAGACAACTATGGTTTGGATTTTGACCTCTGTTGGTTTGGTCTTCCAGGGCTTTCCAACACACTTTTTGCATCAGGGTTTTACCACTAGACTATGCTACAGTACATTTTAACAAATGACTCTGAGACTTTAACTGCTGAAGGTTGTTGCTGTTATGGAAATTTAAAAATGATTTACATCTTAGTATGTGAATATGTGTGTGTTTGACTGTGTGTAGATGTTTATGTTTGCATTTGTGTGCGTCTGTGTGCACTTGAGTTGGAGGCCAGAGCACTACATCAAATTTCTCCTTTACTCTTCATAACCTGGTGCTGACCAAATCTATTCTAGTACCCTCCTGTTCCCACCCACTCAGCAATGAAATTACAGACACACATTACCATACTGCCTCCAGACCTACATGCTTGAACAACAAACATGCCATCACCTGCTGGTCTCTGTGTGCTGCTGAAGACTTGGATCCAGGTCTCAATGCACGGCAAGCATTGAGTCACCCAAGTCATTGATTGCTCTAGCCCTGCTGTAGACAGTGTTTATCACATCACACAATATCTGACAAAATTAGTGCTGACAATTCTACCAAATCTGAGTATTAGATAAGTTCCTGGGCCTGTCAATGATTATAGGACACTTTGCATGGAAAACTGTGAATCATAAATTGGTTCGTACTTCCTTTTTTTCTTTGTCTTCCAGGAATCTTGGATTCCTTCCCATCAACAATTGAGAAATGAGAGTTTTTACATTCTTTGGAGTTTTGTTTTCTCTTAATAAATATATATATATATATAATGTATAACATATAAACATAAAATATATAATATATCAAATATAATCAGAAAATATATCAATATATAAAATATAAATATAATTTAAGACATATTTAAAAATATATTATAAATGTATATTATATATATAAATATAAAACATATAACACATATTGCTTATTATATATATATATTCTGAATTTTGATATATAGAGATATTCATATTCTTTGAGGCTTATTTCTAAGATCATCCAAATGAGCTCATTTAAATATTGTAATGGGGAAACTACAGTGGAGAGAAGTAGAGGTTAGAACACGGCATGATGCATGGTGGAATTGCAGAAGGTTGCATGGTGAGATGAATGTCAGGGTAGGAAGGATGTGAAAAGAGGATTTCCCCAAATTGTACATAGAAAACAAAATGCAAGTGAATGTGAAGGGTATTTGAAAATCATATTGGGAAACTTTGAACTTACCCTGCATAGTATAAAGAACACATAAAACTTTTTGAGTTCCTTAATGGTTTATGTACACGTGATCAGTTTATCATCCTACAAAGCAAACATACACGTGACAGTGATCCCTTAAAGTGGTAATCAGTAGCCTGCTTTCTATAATGATTCTTTGATGTAAATTAAAATGAATTATTTAACTTACAGAGGGCTGAGCCAGGGTTACATGCAAATGCCTTTAGGTGTAAGAGTATAGTCTGGAACACCAAATATATGGTGTGTCAGAGTTCACATACCTCCCTGGAGGGGCAGCTATGCCTCACGTCCAGTGGGCTGTGTTAGGGAGGGCCTGATGTTGCTCGTATCTGGATAACTATGTTTCTTTACCTATACCTATAAGGGAAATCTCTTAAAATCAAGATAATAAAGATGATGCTGCATGGATACTTTATAGGTAACTTCCTGACTAGAATTCTAATTCTAGTTTCAATTCTGCCCATATTTTTAAAAATCCACTGGCTAGTGTTTGAAAACATTTGTAGCATCCTGAACGTTTGAAAAGGGGATCACCACGCCACTTCAACACTTATCATGGCTGATCAACATCTCATCAGAGCTTGGTGAAGCAGGAAGTTCTGTCTCGGTTTCTCAGGTCCAAAGGGCTCCTGGCCTCTTCCCACGTTTCGGGTAGTTAGTACCATTTCCCTGGAATTGAGAGAGATATCTTCTTGGAACCACATTAGGCCAAATGTCAGACATTTCAAGTCATGCACATCTAAGCAGAACTCTTTATCCTAAAATCGCCAGTCACTGTGTGTTCCTGGCTGCTTTTCCATTGCTGTGACAAAAAGCCACTTGGGGAGGAAATGGGTTTATTTCAACTTATATAGCTCAACCTCTATTGCGAAGGGAAGTGAGGACAGGAACTCAGGCAGGAACCTGGAGGCAAAAAAAAAAAAAAAAAAAAAAAAAAAAAAGCTGGCACTGCCATAGCCGGCTAGACCCTCAGATGTCAATTACTAATGAAGAATATGCTTAACAGAATTGCCTATAAGGGCAATCTGATAAAAGTATTTTTTTCCTGTCTGTTGAGGTTCTCAAATGACCCCAGCTTATGGCAAGCTGAGGAAGCTTTCAAAAGGCATGTCTAAAGCTTGATGTCATGTCTAATTGTGTCTCTACACTTTGCACTTGGGAGGCTCAAGTGGATGAGTTGAAGCCAGTTTGTGCTGCTTAGTACCACCTGCCTTAAATAGGCAGAGGGACCTGATGAAAAAGAGGAGAGGGAGAGGGGGCAAAATTGGAAGAAGGAGGGAGAAGGGGAGAAGAAGGAAACAGAGAGAAAAGAGGAGAAAAAGAGAGGGAAGAGAAGAAAGAAGAGAGAAAGAGTGAGGAGAAGAGAAGAGAAGGAAGGAAAGAGGATACCATCACCTCTCTGCCAAACAACCCAAACTCTGTGTTGTGTTTTTATTTCCTTCCTCTATCTGTATGTTGGTCTACTGGACATACATAGACACTTTCCCAGCAAACTTTATCTGAGCATCAACGTACTTGTCAGGGACCTTCTCACATCCACGATTTTGGTAAGAGACCTTTAAAAAGATCAAAGCATCCCCTTAATGGAGGTTCAGCCATTGCTTCCACTGTAACTTTCCTCTAATTTGAAAGAGTTGGTTTTCCTTTAAGCTGTGAGCAGAGGCAAGGCACCATGACTCACATCCCATATTCTGTGAAACCAAAAGGAATCCATGTAAAGACATCTTCATTCACTCAAAACCTGCTTCCTGAAAGGAAACTCCTCCAGGCTCACAGGCCTTGCTTTTTTACACGTTCTTACTGTTGTATGCTCCTTCCTGTCATGGTTTTGGGAGATTTAAACAGTATATTCCAGGCAACTGAAACCAAGCCCTAGTATATTGGATCTTTCTGGTATCCTGAATATTAACTCTTCATATCGGGATCATATACAGTGTCTTTTCCTGGCACAAAATATTTCATCTCAGTAATATATACTATACACTACATTAGCATCCCATCTTACTTGTCTTATAACTAATCCATAACATCAACACCCAACTTTCTTTCTCCAATTTGGCCTTCCCCGACCTTTGGAAACCCTGCAGTTTATCATGATGACCTCAGACTTCCAACCTCATTTCTTATATCTTGTCTGTTTTCCAATGAAGAGCAGTCTGGGAAGTGGCCACAGGTGTAGTTGCTTCTGTGTTCTTACTCTAAGAACTGCTAATTATCAATCCGAGTATATAGACCGACACTTGCTAAATTTTTGTTGGGTTTTTTATGCATCTTCCTCCTCCTGCCACCCATATATCATCTCCTTTTTGAATCTACAACTACTCTCTTCTCATGCATCCATATGACTAATATAAATTTCATTCAAACCCTGTTTTATGTGCTTGGCTTCCTTTCCTCCTGCACTGTGGATCTTTACTTTAGAAGGTATCACGTTTTTTTCCCTTCTAAGATCTCAGTACTCAGTGTGTGGATATAGACAGGATTTTTCAATTCTAAAAGCTTCATTCTTTTAAATGTGTGCTGTTAATATCAAATTCATTTATCTGTTTTTAAAGATCTTAGCTTTTAAAGATTTGTTTATTTCATTGCTTTATGTATATGATCATTTCTCTTCATGTATACATCTGCACCACATGCATATTTGGTACCCACAAAAACCAGGAGCTGCAGAAGTGTTTTAATGGATGATTGTGAACTGTCATGGGGTGCTGAGAATCAAACCTGGCTCCTCTTCAAGACCAATGAGTACTCTTGACTACTGAGCCAACTTTCTAGTCCCAGGATTCTTTTCTTAAAAAGAATATTCCACTCCTGTCATCCACACTTCCTTAGCCTCATTTGCTGATACTAAACTCCCTGATACCTAATTCCTGAGACCAAAGTGCATTTTCTTTGAAATCACCCCGAAGGTTTTTTTTTGTTTGTTATTTTTTTGTTATTATTTTTAATCTTCCAAAACTGCTGACTTCTTTCGGAAAGCTTTCTATTCTCTTAGATTTCACAATCCTACCAAATTTTGATGGATTCCCAGTGGCTCATCCTCACAAAATACTTAGAATGATGCCGTCATGGGAGCTCTAGCCTTATTGAAATGCCATTATTTCTCCCTTTTCTGTTGTACTTTTGACTTAGTCACACAATCCCTGGGATCATAGGCACACAACTATTACCAGCTCCTCCTCATATTTTCATGGCTTTTCAACCTCTACCTGCACATATTTCTCTCTTGCACTGCTAAGCACTGACCATTGCACATCTCTCTTGACATGTACAATTGAAACTGAGCAGGTACCTTAGATGTGAGAGTCAACTCATGCAAAGCTCTCATGTAACAATGGATAATTGTTCCTTGCACATATTCCTTCAATAACTAACATGGTTTAATGATGCAACTTTGAAATATTGAAAGCTGGTGGTCAGACAACATAGATAAACAGATCAAATTGCAATGGGTCTGTACCATGGCCTCAACTGTATTTCACAAAGTACAAGGAAACACAACAAACTCATCTGCAATGTGCATTGACCATGGCCAATAATGTATATTTCTTTTAATAATAGATTTGTAACCAGTAACAAAAATGTTAACAATTCTCAGTTGTAGAAAGTTAATGTTGCATTTTTCTATTATCAAACTTAATGTTTTTATTATAAAAGAAATACACATACAGTATGAAAAAGTTAAAGCCAGAGATGGACAGAAATGTAAAAAAAGAAAAAGAAAAAAATGCCTACAAGTGCCTACTGATATTTAATTTCCTAACATCCTGAATCTTTTAGATGTTTTCATACATAGCTGTTTATATTTATATAGATGAGGTTGTATCTTTTGCTACTGTTTGTAACCTGATATTTACAGTCTGTTATATGCAACATGGTAACAAATTGCTACTTAATCTATTATCTGATCTACATTTCGATGTCTTCATTTGCCCCCTCACAAAGTCCCAAATCAAGATCTCAAGATTACATTTCATTTTATATTTTACATGTTACATTTTATGTCATATGCAATTTACATATTGCACTGTTATGTTTATCATCTCTCCTAATCTTGACTATTTCCATTTTGGATGGCATTTTCATTAAACATGATACGACTTGACATATAGAATGGTCTAACTCCCTTGAGCGAGAGTCTTCCTTGTGGGGACAGTGATTTTTGTTCACTTACCCCTAATAATCATATGAAAATAGAATTTGTACAAAATATCAGTAACCTTCAAGTACATTTTCTTTCCAATAATACTCGATCAATGAATGCTACATGTGTGAGAAAGCATGCAATTTACACTTTATCACCGCTTCCTAGTGATGGGAGAACAATCTTGTCCTGCTAATATTTTCTTAGTGTTACCAGACACTCTACTGGGCCTTGTGACTTGCAGAACAATGCCTATCTCTCTATTGATCTCTTTTTTAAAAAAGTATTTCATTAGAATGTGTGTGTGTGTGTGTGTGTGTGTGTGTGTGCATATGTGTGGTGGTGTGTGTGTGTGTCTGTGTTTGTGTCTTTGTTTGCATGAATGGATAGGCACCATATACATGCAAGTGCCAACAGAGAGTCAGAAACCTCACCTGCAGTTTTAGTTTTAGTCACTTCTGAGTCACTCCCTGTTGGTGCTAGGAACTGAATCCAGGTCCTCTACAAGAGCAGTGAGTGTTACAATTACTCATCCATCTTCCCAGCCCCAGACCATTCATTTTTGGGTGGTTTAAATAAATGATATTTTTTAAAACTCTAACTTGGAAAATTATCCTATCATTCTGTCACACCTGTGTTTATTCCTGATATTTTTTCTGTAAAGAATGCCTTTCACTCAGCCAGGGAAATTTCTCAGTTGCCCTGAAATACAGTTCCTGCTGGGAAAGCAAGAAAATAATTTGCTGACTTCATACTGAGTGTCTTGTAAGGTACATGGAGTGGAGGGAGACCGGGGAGGGTTGGGGAGGGGAGGAAGTAGCCTCAGGCTTTCCCCACTGAGCTTCTTGTTAGCCAGAAGTTTCCAGGGCCGTATTTCTTTACTTAGAGTCTGATCACTAGGGTATTGATTAATGACTGACATCAGTCTAAAATGATGCAAAATAAGTGAGTTTCTCTTGATTCTTATAAAAATTCAAATCCTTAGCCCATATGCTAACAATAAGAAGCAGGATGACTACTTTTTCGTATGTTCTTGTCAACTTTTAAAGCTAATGGTGTACCACCTCTGAATTGTCAACAGGTATTAGGTCACAGCGTCAGGGCACTTGATTCTCATCGTGGCTTCAGACATATTAGGTTTTAACTCTCTTTGGAGGCTCACCAAACAGCCTTCTTTAAAGCACACCATTTTTAATTTTTCAGTTCACGGTTTTCTGAATAAATAGAGAATATTGGTTAATTCTTTGTTCTGGTTTTCTTACATTTCTTAGAAAACTAACAAATCATTTAATAATGGTTGCCCCAAATACCTAAATAATATATGTCTAAAGGAAGATATAAATTTTATTGCTAGAAAATATTTTACTCTCTTTCTGAAATATCCATATGGAAATGTATGATCTCTACAATCAATCTTTTCAAAGAAAAAAACTGAGGCTCCAAAGAGTGTTTGGGTTGGACAAGGTCACTAATATGCAATGATAATCTATTGAAAGGGCATATGCGACCTTAACAGTTTAGTTAGAATAAAGAAATTGTTCCTTTCTATTGACTTTTAGTTTTTTGTTTTAAGTGCAGATGCTATGTATTTATTTATTCATGTGTTCATCAGTCATTTCTTTATTTATCCATGTAGTCATTCATCCATTTGCTTGTTTATATATTTACTTATTCATCCATTACTTGTTTTCACTTTTTATTTTATGTTTATGGATTTTTTACATACATGCATGTATGTGAACCATGTGCATTCAGTGCCCATAGAGACCAAAAGAGGGCATTAGATCCTCCTGCGACTGGAGTTACAGGTTCTGAGCTGCTTGGTGGGTTCTGAGATCAAATGCTGGTATGCTGGAAAAACATCAAGTGCTCGTAACAGCCCAATGGGCTTTCCATCTGCTCATATTTCCAATGAGACTTCAAGTATATAACAACAAATCTTTTCCCCTTGATCATATCCTTTAAAGAGAACTAATGTAGGTCTTAGTGTAATGCTTAGTGTTAATAGCTTGATATCAGACCCAAGTATGGACTAGACTGACATGAGTCTACACCATAGAAAACACAACTACCCACTCCATTCCAAATGCTTCTGTATCCTTCACCTGGTTCATCTTTCTCTTCCCTGCCTTCCTTAAGTCAAACAGACAGGCAGTTGTTTTCATATTCTAAAGTGAACTAAGTAATTTTTTAAAAAATGTTTCTAATTTGAGTCATTTCTACAACATTTGGAAATTAAAAAATAAAATTGTTAGGATCCCTCACCTGAACTTTCAGTATTACTTCAGGTTGTTGTTCCGTACTTTCGAAGTTTAACTCAAGTAGAAGCATTAAAAAGAAAGTATGGTTTTTGTTGCCTGGAAAATATCTGAGAGGATATGTGGTTGGAATAATTGATACATAGACTGTACATATTAGATAGTGAAGGGTTTGGAACAAGGTGTAGACTTTAAATGAAGTAAAATGGGCTGGGCAAATAAGGTGTATAGTGGTCAGACTATAGAGTGCCTATTTAAATCCAGTTTTCACATCCATGAAGGACACTTTTTACTTTTAGCAGATCATGTATAACATATGTGCATCATAATTACTGGTTTGTTTAGAAGAGAACTGTAGTCAGTGGTGGGCTTGCAGAACTCCTCCAGGAAGCCATTGTGGGCTGTCTGATTAGTATTCTGTGGGAACTACTGGGCCAGTGTGAGGTATTGAGCAAGCAAGTAAAACTAGGAAATCCACACTTTAAGGAAAAATCCTTTTCTAGATGGCACTAGAAGAAAAATGTACCATTCTCCTCCCTGTCTATAACTGAAGCACCAGACTGAAAATGTTTTGCAGACAGGGAAATACTATATTAGTGTTCCTGTATCATATGTGCTATCAGTATACCTTATTGAACAAGGAACTTAATGTTGATTGGAGAAAGGGGAAGATGGTTTGCTTAAAAGGCTTAGGTGCATCTAAATAAATTCAATAAAGTGACTTTATATTGGGCAACAACAACACTAACAGCTACTAACCAGTTGGTTAGAGGAATATAGCTACTATCCAGTTGGCTGGAGGAATGTGGTTTTAATAACAGCTTATGAAGGAAGGCTTTATGGACGGATTCAGTGGTCCTGGAATCTGGAGAGAACATGTAGGAGGTGAATCTTTGGAGTATAGTGATGTGTCTTTTGAGCTGCCTGCCTGAGACAGATGTAACTCTTCCAAGTTATTTGATGTAATAGGATCATGGATGGTAAAGATGAAACCAAGCACACATGTTCTCCAGCTGCTAAGATCAGGGTTTTGTTGTGTGGCCATCACATGAAATATTTTGGATGTGATCAAAGGTTTATGGTGAGTTTCTGCAAGTAGGTGAGGGTGCTGCCTCATTGGACAGTTTTTCCCTTAAGTTACTTCTCAAAGAGATACGTGAGGAAAGAGCAGGGCAGGTACTGTTCTTGGCTCTTAAAAATAAAAGCAACTTCCAAATACTTTATTTTTCACTTCTACCTAGAGAGGTCATGTTCATTATAGCCTAAGTTCAAAATGGGACTTAAAAATCAGTAGTGCTGATCTTATGAGTGTAAGTGAAATTCCCACTATGATATATATGCATTCAACTAGGAGAACGTGCTAATTCTTAGTTATATCCCTACCCTGTAATTCAGTAATTTGGGGGGCATATGAATAGCACATGTGTTAGGTGCTGGGTGAAGGAGAGGGCAAGCTATTAGGGAGCTTATTATCTGGCAAGAAAGAGGCACACGGAAAGACAGAAGTGGGTAAAAATTCAGAAAGACCATTGTGCTGTATGAAAACAAGCATTTTGATATGTAAAGGAAGGCAATCATTCTGCCAGAAGGAAATCAGAAGAGATTCAAAGATCGAGTGACATTTGAACTAAATGTGGAACACTGTCGTCATATTCTGCCAAGAGCCAGTTCAGTGTAGTCTCAGCAGGAAGAAGCAGAAGGACAACAAGCGGGAATGCTCCTGATGAGGAGGGACTGTAGAGTGTGAGGAGAGTTAGAATGAGTGGTAGGGGTGGGCTAGAATCCAGAGTCGGGGGCTTGAGTCTCTGCTGTTCTCCATTTATCTTGCATGTCGAGAGGGTGGAGGGTTCTAGGTAAGAGAAATACATTGCACCTCTGTCCCGGAAAGGTTAATGACTACACAGTATGCAGGGCAGCGTGGAGTAGAGCAAGACGTGCTGACAGAAAGGCTGTTCAGGCAGCAGGTGCAGCCTTTGTACAACAGAAGGGAGGTGCACACTAGAGCTAGGTCACTAGGCAAGAAGGAAAGGCGGTGTATCTTCTTCTGAATGAGCAACAAGACCGGATCCGGAAGCCATCTTTGGTTTGAAGATGGTGCAGATTTTCCCAATATTTGTCTGAGCACTGGGAATGGCAGTGGCTAGGGATGCAGTCTGCAAAAGGAATGGATGCTCTATAGAGAGAAGTGGCTAGGGGGCTAGTTTTAGATTTAGATTTGAGTTTGTTGTAGAGGTCAGAGTGTATCCCGGGAACCTCAAAGGTGGTCTTCGTGCACCTCTATGTGCTTTTCAGTTGTTCTGTTGAGAATTAAGCGTGTGAGGGGGTGGGTAATTTAAATAGTTCAGTGCATAGAGTCTAGCCATACCGTTGACTATCTGTGTAATTGGACTATGGTACATAATTCCTCTCATCCATTTTCCCCTATGTACAATGGGGAAACATACTATCATAAGCCTTGTTCACTGCTGTAACGATAAGATAACCCTTGTGAGATGCTTAACATAACATCTGGTAGAGAGACAGAACTCAATAGACACTGGCTGTTACAGGCTAAGCCCTCACATCATTGATCTGATCTCATATTGATATCGATATTGATTTAAGATGATTTTTTTTTAAATGTGAGCACAGGAAAGTCTGGCTGATTTCTCTAATTTGCTGATGTGAGATTATCTGAAAGGACTCGTCTATTGCTTTTGCCATTAAAGGTGCCTCTTAGACCATCTCCCCCTGAGTGTAGAGAAATTGATCTTCCACTTTATGGTTGGCGGAAAGAAAGTCTCCACGTTAGCCATTCTTATTCACGTGGGTTCACCTACTTGTTCTGAGCGCTGCAAATGATCTTGTTGAAGTTTTCAGAGAAAAACATGACAGAGACATGTTAGGTTGGGATTAAAACTCCAGAAGTCAATAGGGTTTGGGTCACATAACACTATGGATTTCCCTGTCATCTTTTCATAGAGAGAATACCTTTTCCCCTGTGTGTTTCTGGTTGTTTCTTCTTGTTAGTAATTGTCACGCTATATATGTATCTCCTTTGAGAGAGTGAATCCCCAGCTGAAGTGAGCAGCAGTAGGCTGTCATGACACAGAAACTCTGCTATGATTCCATTACTGTTATTAATAATAAGATCCTGAGGAGGATGCAGCTCCCTCTGTGCCTCAGTTTACCTACCTGTGCACATTTACCACCCTTATTTCATTTTCTTAGAATGAACTCATTTAACAGGAGACTAGAGAGAGAGCTCAGTGGTTAAAAGCAAGACCTAGCCAATCATGAGGACCAGTCTGTGTCTCAGCACCCACCACAGGCAGTTCACAAACCTTGTAACTTCCACTTAACAGAGCTGACCAACACTTCTAGGCTCCTCAGGCACTCATATAAACTTACACAGAGGCGTCTGCAGGCACATATATACACATAAAAAGTACAAATAACATAAAAAATTGTATAATAGTTTCCTTTATGGTGGCCAATAAAGCTGAAATGCCTAGGAATATGCAGTATTTCTCTCTGTGTGACCTCTCATTACTAGAGAGAACGTGGGAATTTCAGGAAGAGATAAAACAAAGATGGAAAAGGGGGCTTTCTTAACTCAGGGTTTATTCTCTTTTTGAAACACAGTGTTGGTGAAGTGGTCTTCCCCTTCAGAGATAGAATAATAAAAAATTCCACATAATATTAATCTGCCAGGTTGAACTGTTGGGAACATGTTTGATGCTCTCTGTCACAGGAGACTCTAGATTGGAAAGGTGCAGATCCCAGGCTGGGGACCCAAAGGCCCAAAGCGGGATTCTCTCTGCTCTAGCAACCATTCTGACTCTAAGCAGTGACTCTGATCCCAGTGTTTCCCCAATGCTGTCCTACACCTGCAACTTCTAAGGAAAATTGAAGAAATGTGGATTATAACCCGTTGCCAGAGTGCAGCCCCTTCAGTCAATGGGGTTGTGATATAATATACACAGTATCTAACAGCCATGTGGCCTTGCTTCAACCTAATCCAGGGTTGACTCTTGCTGCATTTCTGCTGTAGCGTGAGTGAGCAGAGAGAGTACAAGGAGATGATTGTCCAAGAGGGTCAATCAGGCAACCATCGGGTCCCCAAAGCATACTCGGGTTCCTTCAGGGAAGCAGAGATGCGGCAATTAGGCAATGGAGTGATGCTCTTTGGGGCATGGACTCCCGCCTCGTAATCCATTCCTCTCTTAATGTGACTTGATCTAGACAGAGTGAAGGCCTATCAGGTGTGAAAAACCCGGCTGCTCCTGGCGTGGAGCGGCCTCCAGACGGTGATTTGGCGACGTCAATCCTGTCATGCTTGATTTGGGCACAACGCAGTTAGGCCGGGTTTCTCTACCCCTGATCAACTCCTCAATTAGCAAGCTGCCTTGTGTAACGGCCTTGTTTTGCAGTCCCGAGGGGCTACTTCGGGGGGTCATTAGGGTGAGAAGAGTTGAGCACCAGCTCAGGCTGGAACAGAACTGAAGGACCCTCAGTGACTCCCTAAACAGTATCACCCCCTTTCAAGATGTTTGCTTTCATGGGATTGAGTCTTGGCACATTAAGAGGCTTAAAACTCCAATATCTTCTTTAAAATGCCCCCCTTATCGCCCCTGCAGCTGACAGGGTTTTTGACAGGCTGAGAGTAAAGGAGATAAGTAATAGTATTGTATCTGTGGATGTGGACACACTGCGTAGAGGCGCTCAGCACACATGCACACAGCTCTGAAGTCTTTCAGGGGTCTGCGGTAACCAGTGAATTAGAACTGTCAAGTGACCCCAGTGCCTCACTGCTGTCTTTGAGGGTCTGAGTTCAAAATCCTTGTGCTGGGCTTTATTCATTATTGACCTTACATATTACTAGAGCTGTTTTCAATATTTTCTATCTTAACCTCAAATAAGCTTTGCAAGAATAATGTACGTGAACAGGAAGTTTAAGTGATGAGCATTTATAAATACACACTGAAATGTATTTATTTAATATGATTTTCTCTCCACCCACCACCTATCCAAATGATTTCTTTATCATTAAAGTGCAAGACTTTTTCTTCAATAAAATGAATCTAGTTTTAAAAAAATTCTTTAAAAACAAAACTATTATGCTTTTGAAAATTATATGATTTGCAATGAAATTTTGAAGTAGTATATCGTTTTTATTACATCTTGCTTTGATCAACTGTTCTCATACCTGATTTTTATTTCTAGAATTTTAGAAATCACATGGGTAAATTCAGATGAAATATAAAATATTTGATTTTATATAGTTCTGTCCTTTCTTTCTTGGAATGAATTATTCTGACATATATTGCATGAAGAGATTTTCCCAAAGTGGTTTGCATGTGTTTCTTATAAAAATGTCTTTTGACACCAGGAAGATCATTATATGCCTAATAATTTATACATGATCCCAAAGATGGCTGAATTTGATGTGTGGGATAAATTAGAAGTGGGATATGTATTGATAGGGTACCCCAGTAGACACACCCCTATATGTATGAAAGATTTTACTTCTGGCTTTTGATAAACTTAAGGAATAGTTAAAATTCTGGACAGTGTGGCATAACATTTTATAAAAATCGCTTCTGATATTAATTACTGAAGGTGCTGCCACAAAAGAAATACACGTACGTCCTAGAAATGAAGCTAGTTCTTTAGAAACTGCATTTTGTGAGTAAAAAGTATAAAAACTACACAGAAAGAGTTATAAACACTTGTAGTAATGTTGTATAAGGATATAGCAACATGCAATTTATACTTTGAGCATAATGCATTATAATTTTGTGACATAAAGTTTGGCTGAAAATTCTCTTCCATAATACTGGAGTCAATGTTGTACTGATTCACTTCATCTCACTTTTGAGAAAAAAAAATACTACTAGGAAATTATGTCAAATCCTTCCTCAAAACTGTTTTGACTCCCATTTCCTCTGTTAATTTTTGTAGCGGTCCCAAAACACTCACCTAATCCTACTGAGAATTGTTTTCAGTGCTTTATTTTGATGATTCTTTTCAATCTTATTTTAACGGATTCTCAAATTCAGACACACACACAAGCACAGCAGACACACACACACACACACACACATATACACCCTACAATGTCAAGTGAACATCACATTTTCTCCCATTTCCCTAGGCTACTATGGGATCACTACAAATCCAGTCTGAGAACTTAAACTCAAGGTTTTCAAATCAATTCTTCCTTGAATAATTCAGCTACAGTTAACAAGAATACAGCATTGTAGAATTTTAAAATTAGACACTGTTCTTAAAGGGTGCTTAGTTCAATCTACATGATGGCTCTCTAGAGGAAGCGAGAGTCTCACACTTTTTACACATTTATATTCTATTTGATCCTGGGTACTTGGTCACTGTACAGTTTCCTATCCATCCCAGTACAATTCTGACTGACACTTACAGATGCTTGATTCACAAATCATGCTCTAACAGAGCATCATCAAGAATACTTTCTTAGGGAACTTAAGAATAACTCTCCAGTAAAAGAACCAGAAACAAAATGGTACTAGGCATTGTATTTGCCTCAGAGAAATAACAAGAAATGTAAATATATATATCTCATGTCTCTTTGGCAATTGTGGCTATGTAATTCAAAACTATGGTCTATGAGATGATGTTTCCAGTATATAATATGTACCTTAGTTAACAACAAAAAGGAGGACCTGGCGAGACATTTTCTGCATACATTTATTGTGGTAAATTTAACATATCAAAGAGATGACCACCATACCATAAACTATACTTTATTACCTTAACAAAAATGTAAGTACTTGAGTCATTTTTTTTTATGGATGATCTAAATACAACTTGAAGTTAATTTTTCATCAATGGGCTCTTATCTTACCCATTTCCATTCAGCATGGCATTTTTTTTCTGAAGTAAGGCATGCTAATTAATCTTAGAACAGAGGTTTGCCTGAAAATGGAGTAGCCGTGGGTCAAGAATATGCTGCCTTACCTGTTCAAGTTCAAATGATCAGTGATCGCTAAATCAGAATCTCAGGGAAGAAAGATACATTCAGCAGTAGAACAAACGAGCCATCAATTAGATGGTCACCATGTGCCTGGCGTCACACAAGGGCACTTTGGGGAACTGTGTGTAGCACTCAGGTAGAAGGGTGGTTCTTTGAAACATGTTGAAATTCAAGAGTAGAAACAGTAAGCGGCTTCTCTGACAAAGGTCACAGGAATGTCTCCCTTAGGGCTACCTGTCAACGAACGGGTTAGACGGTGCCCCCCTCCTTGCTTCTCTTCCTCCTCCAGTTTCTCTTTCTTGATGAAAATTTTATTTATTTGAAGTTAATCAGTCTTGAGAGGGGTAAAAATAGTATTTTCAAATAAGGTTCTCTCCCCCTTCCCTTTTATATGTGATGTATGAAAAGTGTGAGAAGAAAGATAAGGAAGAAGTAATTACTGGTTTCTAGAACATCTGGGAAAATATCAAAAGGCTTCTGTGCTATTTCAGGAAAGCGTTATTTACTTTTCAAGTTTCCACTAGAAAGATGTCTTCAGTTTTTGGTAGACAAAGCTTTCTGAAACTCATGATAAAATAGGCGATCACTTTAAAAATTCCTTAAAGTATTTATTATAAAACCACCTAGAGTGCCTTCCAGGTAACATTTACTGCACTGTTGTTAAACTGGATAGAATTTATTTAGTTCTACTAATAGCTTCCCCGACTGTGCTGAAGAGGGGGTACAGAGAAACTAAAATCTTCGCATTACTGGTAAAATTCTACAGGCATTTTAGCACACTTTTGCTTTTGGTGCTTTTGTGAATTGAACCCAGGGCCTTGTGCAGGCTAGCCAGGCACTGTCCCACCCACCCACAGCCTCAGAGGCCATGGATAGATGGACACATTGATTTGGCTATTTGTCATTCTTTTTATTATAAACATGTTAAAATCGAGCAGGAAGGCTATAACCGTAAGATAAAATATCTATTCTATCATAAAAAAATCTATTTCTGTTTTTAGTTCTCACGTTTCCTTTGTCTCCCTGATACTCTGCTTTCCTGTTTAATATTCTGTATCTCCATAACTGTATCTAGAATTGTGCAAAATCTCGTCTATTCAATATTACAGCCGTGGAAGGCGAGCTTGACACACTTTGGTTCTAAGATTCTGTGATTCCATGAAACGCTGATACAATTGTCGTGTTTGCCCAGAGATGTTATCTGCGCCAAATGTTGAGGGAAAATATTCAATTTTGTTTTCCTCTGAACAGTTTGTCCCAAGGGGTTGCTGTACTGATCTAAACAGCTCTAACACCTGCTCATGAGGCTTTAGAGAGGGGCTGAGAGGGAAAAACCCAGGTTGTTTGTTAAAAATGAAAGTGTAGCATTTAAGCAGTTTCTGCAACTTTTAATAGTCAGATGTGGAAACAGAAACAAAAACTGACAGCCAGCTGTGAGCCTCTAGCAGGTCACAGGCCTAAAGTCTTGTTCAAAGCAACCTTTCCTGGTCCTTTGTCTGTCTGTCTGTCTGTCTGTCTGTCTGTCTGTCTGAATATGCAAGCAGGTCTGCATGTACTTGAGTACAGGAGTGTGTGAGTGGGTATGTATGTGTACGCACGCGCGCGTGCATGCATGCGTGCGTGTGTGTGTGTGTGTGTGTGTGTGTGTGTGTGTGTGTTTGTGTGTGTGTGTGTGTGCATATATGGGATATGGAGGCCAAGTGTTTATGTCAGGTGTTTTCTTCAATTACTCTGAACATAAAGTGTCATCATTAGGATTGGGTGCTTGACAAGACTCAGATGTAAGCAATGCTAGACCCTACTTTTTGCATGAGGACTGGAATCTGAACTCAGGTCCTCATATATATTTAGCAAACACTTTGCATAGCCATCTACCCATGCCATCTTTGGTCCACTTACAGAGAAATAGAAAACAGTATAGGAAAGAGGGACCCTTTTTGCTTGAGGGGAGTTAAATATTTGTGTGATGGAGGTGACTGAGTAACTGCACAGCTTCTCCTAGCAGACAAGGGATATCTTCTCTCTGTGTTCCAGAGCTAGGGTAGGACAAGGCAGCCAGAGCATCATCCCTGTTTGTTTGTTTGTTTGTTTGTTCTGTTGTATCAATATGGAAACATAGGGGAAAGGAATTAACACTGTCTAAAACTGACAAAAACAGAGTATTGTCATCTACTTCAGGATATAAGTTGAGAAAAACAGTATTGTCATCTACTTCCGAGTATAAGTTGAGCTATCATGATTCACACTGTCAGCATATGTGCTCAAATCTCTAGCCTGTATTTAATTTTCATCTTTAAACATAGAACAAAATTCCTAGGATCAATTCCAGCTAAAAATTATCACTCTCCATTTGCTTAAAAGTTATAATTGGCATGTATCTAGAAATATGAGGAAAACTCAGACCACAGACATACACTGTATGACACAAAGTCCTGCCTATTAATACTCCCATTAACAAAATTATGTTTTAAAGGTGAATTAAAAAAACATATTCTTTAATATAGTGCATTTAAAAGATTATCTCCATATACAATCGATATTGCTTAAGGAACTCAGAAAATATTTTATCTTTGTGTGTGACAAAAGTCAGGACTTAGCCACCTAATAAAAGTGCTTGCTGGAGCACAAAGTGCTGGATGCCGCCCCAGCCACCACAGCCAGGGGAGATGGGTAGCTGGCCCGGCGTATGAGTTAACTGGAGGAACTGTCTCTACAACAGAACCACAAATAAAATAAAATAAAATGAATCTATAAACAGGGTGTTACACAGTGGGTTGCTGGTTCATTTTCCTTTTCTGGAGTACTTCAAGGCTGAGGTGATCTAAATGGGATCACAAACCAGAGCCGCAGTCCTTTACATCCTGAGTCTCTTCTGAAGAGACCCACCAGGCACTGCTGCAATGCTAGACTCTTACAGGTTCCATTTGAGTGTAATGGAAAACCAAGGATCCCCTGAATGTTTCTCTGTTCTTGCTTTGCTTTCATTCTGTCTAACACTGAACCTAGAGAAACAGTTGACAGTGGCTTTCATCAAAACATCTTTGTCTCTCCCAATGTAACTTGAACAGTCTCTTTGAGATTATTGGTAGTATTAGGTGCATACATTGCTCTACCACGAAGCTGATTCTCCAAATCATTAACATTCTTTTATATTTTTTGGTTGTTGTTGTTGTCAACCTATGATGAACCCTGGCTCTCAAGAATTAACAAGACTCATATCCCCTACAATCTAGAAATAATTTTCAACATAGCTATTTTGACTCTACCCGCGCTGAATTGGTTCAAATGAGTGGATCTGAGTCGATGCCGTGGGTCTACCCAGTGGCTGGCAGTAAACTGTCCTCCGGGATGAGCTTTGGCCCCTTGCTCTTCGGTTCTATTCTGCATGATGCAAGGACATGTGGAGTTGAGCTGAGCATAAAACAGTAACATTATCGAAACACTAAAACAAACACACTGAACCTTAAGCTTACCTCATCCTGGCTGGAGTGACCTATCATGGCTGCCTAGATTTCCCTGCATCCCTAATCAATGTATATTAATAAAGGAAATAATATAAAGGCTGAATTTAAGGCAAGTTAGAGGTGACTTAGAATACAAATGCTTCTCAGTACCATGCATGAGGTATTAAATAAATTATCACCGCGTACTTTTAAGCAGGATGTGCATCCCATGCCATTAATATGTATTTGGTGTTTCGGTCCTTTCTACCTTAACTTTTGGGAAAATGCATCACCATCCCTGTGTGCCAGTGTGTGCAGTTAATTGGAAACAAACCAAAACGTAAATTAGGAACGGGGCTCAAAGCAACATGAAGTGTGTCATATGCCTCCTCTGTTCAGTTGAACATGCTTAGTGTTTTCTGACTTTATTGATCTTAAATTGTCACAATGCTCTCATCTCTACAAGATTAAACTCATGTGAAGACCCAACTGGAAAGTGGGGGGCGGGAGTATGGATAATGTGTATTCTTCTCAGCTGTTTGTAGGGGTGAGGTTTTTCAAGTTATAAAGGATGGAATGCTGGCAGTGAGTTCATTTCCCAGAACTCCTTCCCTTGGTTTAAGAAGTGAAGTTGAAAAGATGATCAAAAGTCTATTTACAGGAGGCAAAAAAAGCAACTGTTCTTGTCCTTCTTGGTCTGGAAATGCCCCATTCCTGCTGGGATCACACACTCAAACTCTCCAGACTGCAGTCCAAACTGGAAAGCAGAGGAGCCGTCATCTATTCATTTCTAACTATTCTGCAGAGAAGGAATTTCTATGCAGGTGATGATAATTAATCTAGTCTTATCCTCAAGATTAAAAGGAATCCTTAATGTTTCATTCAGGTGTGGCTAAGTACCTGGCTGGAGGAGGAATTTTCCTCTTTGTTCAGCCTCGAGGCTTATTGCAACAATATTTATTTGTGTATTTTTCCTCGCAGACAATAAATTAACTTGAGCCAAAAACTAAGTTTTTTCATAGCTTGGGGGAATTTGATTTACTGATGTGAGTCACTGACCTGGTTTTTAAAAAATCCATAGAAACATCTGGTGCTGTGAAGCAAAAGACGCTAATACAGTGAGTGCTCGTTTTCCCAATCATTGTAGAAAACCATAGTTACTAAAGCTATGTTAAATCATGGTGTGTCTTGAGGTTTTTCTCTAGTTCCCACCTGTCAGGAATTCTGTGCTGTCAAAGCTTTTGGACATTTAATTAAAATGCAGAATTGTCCTGATGACTTTAAAAAATAACATTGCTGCTTCATCTTTCAAATAATCTCTGAATATTGCCTTGTATGGAAGCATAGTGCAGTGCAGGCTGAACTGTCCCATGAGAAAGTTGTCTGCTTGTTTTTTATCTTGTCTGTTTTTAGATCCTCAGTGCCAAGTGATGAAAGCAAAATTAGAGTGGACAAGGAATACAAGCATCTTTTAGGTAGTGATAGGCACAGACCTGGTACCCATGACATTTG
>NC_067473.1:175999378-176069378 GCF_947179515.1 Apodemus sylvaticus | reverse complement strand
CCCCTTCCAGTAGGAATTATTCAATGTCTACTACCTTTTCCATAAATAATGAAGATGTTGCATTATTGTAATTGTGCCTATCAGGGCCAGGAAGGCTAGTGCACATCTTTAATCCCAGTATGCTAGAGGTAAAGGAAAGCAGATCTCTGTGAGTTCAAGATGATCCATCTACATAGCAGGTTCTAGAAAAGCTGGCGCTATACAGCAAGAGCCTGTCTCAAAAAGCAAGCAAACAAAAATGACAAAATAATAAATAGCAAAACCACAGTGTTTAAAATTGTAGGGCCCTTGTCAAGATGTCAAGAACATATAATATCTGTGAGAAAACGTCCACCTAATGTGTCCTGTTTGCTTCAAAGTCTCCACATGGAGGCCCATGAAATAATAGGAAATGATCTTCAGAGTAAGAACAGATTCAAATTCTGGCCCCAACATATATTAGCTATTTTATTAGCTTTGTGACTTTTTTTCAATGTTACTTAATCTGTCTAAATTACTAGTTTCTGTGTCAACAAAATGGAAAAGTAGATACTTGTCTTGCAAAGTATGTAAGTTGAATAAAATAATTTTCACTAGGCATTGGGTAGATTTTCAAAAGTCTTTCCTCCTATATTTATAATTTGCCCTATCCAGATTATACCCCAATGACTTGGTATTTCTATAAGATCTATTCCTCAAAAGAGTCTCTCGCCAAATATAGATGTTTAGAATATTGCCTTCTATGACTTACTATATTGCAATTACCTTGGCAGTAACCTAGGCACCATCTTGTACCATGATTGTTTCTTGTCAATGTTTTAAGTCAACAAAGCCTTAAATCAGTTTAAGATGACACTTAGCCAACAATATATTAGCCAATTCACAAGTCACTTATTTTAGAAAAATACGGATATATAAGCACAAACATCCACACATCCATCCAGACACACTTATATGCATGTGAACATTTACGGGTGCATGTTTTAAAGGTTAATTAGTCCTAATGTTAGGACATATCTGTTCACTTCATAGGTCGAGTCACGTATGGCAGCAGCATTGACACCCATCCTTAAGCAAGCATCTTGTATACCTGTTCTACTTAGAAAAGTTTACATATTTATAGAAGAAAGTTTAAAAATGAGAAAGAACACCAGCCTTCACTATTCTAAACTAAAAACAGCCTGTTAGTATATAACCAGTCATGATTTTTTATGTGTACATGGCAAAATACGTAAAACATCTCTAGATTATACCAATATTTAGATGATTTTTTAAAAGTAGTGATGGGAATCTCCCACATTATTCTAAATGCCTGTAATCTCAACATTCAGAAGCTGGAGGCAGGAAGATATAGTTAGTTGTAAGCTTGAGGTACATGGTGAGACTCTTGTAGAAGTAGTGGTAGTAGTGGTGGTAGTGGTAGTGGCAGTGGTAGTGTAATAGTGGTAGTGGTAGTAGTCATAGCAGTGATAGTAGTAGAAGTGGTGGTAGTAGTAGTAATAGTGGTAGTAGCAGTGGTAGAAGTAGCAGTGGTGGTGGTAGCAGTGGGGTAGTAGTAGTAGTGGTAGCAGTAGTAGTAGTAGCAACAGCAGCAGCAGCAGCAGCAATAGGAACAGAAATAAATCATGAGGTTGGGAGGGGTTTGAAAGGTACGGAGGCATAAAGAGTGTGGTAAATATACAAGCACACAATGAATTTTAAAAAATTCTTTTTAAACAATTTAACAGGGAAGAATCTTAATGTGTGATATTTGAACTCTTTCATTTAATCTCTATCATGTATCTTTTTACATGCTGATAAAATCTTTTAAGACATTTCAAGCTATTTTGCATCCCATTTTATCTAGTATTAAGTCAGCATTGTGTGGTCTGATGCTTTTGTTATTTCTACAGTGCATTTTGTATCATCGACAAAATACTGACTCTTTAAGCAGCAAACTGCTCAAATCTGTGTCAGGATAAGTTCACAGGAGCGTAATTAGTTAGGCAGAGGTTCTACAATTGGAAAGCATCGGGTAAATGTTGACCAAATGATCTTCATAAAAGCTCTACCCATTACTCTCACATGAAATTTGCTTAGATCTCACTGTTGCCCTAACACTGGGGCTTATTAGTTAGAAAGAAATTCTTGTCACCTTCAGAGATAAAAGCTGCTACCTGATTATAATTTTTAAGTGGTGTTTATGTGCTGACTTGTAGCCCTTCAAAGTTTGCTCCTCTGGGGAACTGTTTATGCTCTGCATCCATTTTTTCCACTAAGGGCAGGTTTCCATATTTTATCTATGCTCTTCACTGAAAAGGAACACATCCTTCAAGTGCTAAAGTCAGTCTAAATCCCATTATGATGCAAAGTAATTGAAGGTGGTTAATGCTATTTACAAATCATAGATCAGTTTTATTCCATCATGGAAATAAAAAGTTACATTCACAATTAAGTCTGTCTGCTCAGTAGAACTCAGTCAAGTAAGACAAACACTCCTAAATTTTGACTCTAAAAACTGTTCGCATTCTGAATGCTGCAAAACACTATTCCAACCTCATTACCAAAGCACCTAATACATTTCTATGTTCGCTTCATTTATTACCTGCTGTAAAGAGGCTGCATATCTTTAGCACTGGTTATGCACAATTAGCACTTGGTGATTGTCTTGTCACTGTGGTCCTTACAAGACAAACTTCCTCAATGCAGGAAGTCAGCCCATCTTCATCAGTCAAGCAGAGCACACAGATGTGGTCACCTGCATACACAAAGGTTTCTAGATAGGATATGCTCCTCTTCCACTGACATTTGCTTTGGAGATGCATCCAACATGGCTGCCTCCTGACAAACGCTGTGCAAAGCCTGGTCATCGTTCACAGAGATACAAGAGAGAAAGAGGTCATTCATGGGCAGTTCCCCTAAATAAACTGCATTCACATTTCAAATTATGGAATTACAGAAATGTATTAATTTTATTCAATATCTATCTTAACTTTTGCTTTTAAATAAGTGTTTATTGTATGGATTGATTTCTGGATATTGAACCCAGAGCCTTGAACGTTCTTGACAGGCACTGTACGACTAAAACATTCCCATAGCCCTTCCCCCCTTTTGTCCACTGAGACAGAGAACACTAAGTTTTCCAGTTTAGCTACAGAATTCCTCTATAGCACATGCAGGCCTTGAACTTAGGATCCTTCTGTCTCAGCCCCCTGAGTAGTAGGCATTGCAAGGCTGTACTGCTTGACCCATACACAGGACCCATATAAAATATGAGGCAAGTGGTTTCATACCTGTGATCCCAGTGCTGGGAAAGTGGGGATAGAAGGTGCAGGCAGCTGTCGGGCTTTCCAGTGTAGCTGAGAATGAGAACTGCAGATCCAGTGGAAGACTCGCAGAGGTAAAGAAGAGTCAGCAAACTCACTGAATGGAGAAGACAGAGGAATCAGAGTATGATCATTTAAATCCATGTTGTGGAAGGGAAGGGCCCATTCCCTCAAGTTGTTCTCTGGTCACCACACATGCTGTGGTGTTTGCACATTTCCCCCAGTGCTCCCTAAAAGAAAAAAAATTATCAAAAGGACTTCCAATTTTTGTTCCAAGGAATTGAAAGAATGTCCCAAGGATTTCTTATAATTTCTTATTAATAATAACAATAAAAAAGAAGAAGAGTACTGTAGAAGACCCAATATCTACTTCCAGCCTCCGTATACATTTGTGCATGAGTACACAAACACTTGCACATGCATACAAATTAATATGTGTGCACATGAGCATGCACGTACACACACACACAAACACACCACAGAGAGATGCAAAGAAGTAATAATAACATGTGCAGATCTGTGCTTTGTCAAGCAAAGTATGTTAAAACTGTAGATCTTGTATTTAAATTATACAAATGTCTCCCTTTAAAAAGAAAGAAAACCAGGTTAAAATCCTTCTAGAACTTATTTTATAATAATTTAATTTTCATTTGGAATTGAAAAAAATCTCTACAATCAGTTAATTTCTTAAAGGCTGAGTTCTTCCACAGAAAAATTAAATTAGGACTTTGGAACAAAAGGAGAACTAATCTGCATGTTTGTAGTGAAATATCCCCCAAAATATAAAATATAATAATAAAAGCATGATACCTCTTTTTCTTTTTTGTGACATCTACTTTTAAAACATTTACATGTGCTACATTTCCAATGTGTGTGCATATGTGTGCCACAGTGCATGTTCAGAGGTCAGAGAACAGAGGTCAGAGAACATCTACTTTTAAAACATTTACATGTGCTGCGTTTCTGATGTGTGTGCATATGTGTGCCACAGTGCATGTTCGGAGGTCAGAGAACAGTCTGTGGGCATCGGTTCTCTCTTGCTTCTACCCTGTAAGCCCTGGACATCAAACTCAGGTTGGCAGGCTTGGCAGCAGGCATGTTGGCCCTCTGAGCTGAGCCTCTGG
This sequence comes from Apodemus sylvaticus, assembly GCF_947179515.1. Classification (NCBI taxonomy): domain Eukaryota; kingdom Metazoa; phylum Chordata; class Mammalia; order Rodentia; family Muridae; genus Apodemus; species Apodemus sylvaticus. Next base: position 176,064,970 of record NC_067473.1, on the reverse strand, counting down.
CTCAACATTTTCTTTTCTATTTCAAGGACCAAAACAATGGTAGGCCCTGTGGAAGTTGAGGTGAATAAAATCTTGTTTCTTTAAGCAACTCAATGAGTTCAGTGCTCTGGGGGAGACAAGATACAGAGATTCACAGAAGAGACTAATCAATTTGGTTAGAGCTATGCTGAGGGGAGAGACATCCATTTTTCAGGTTCAGGGATACATTTCAGGGCTGATGTGTTGTGTGAGTTTACAGGAAAGAGCCCCCAGGATACTGGTTGGACTGGAGACAGAACTAAGGAGGTAAAATGCTTGCCAGGTGGGCATGAGACCCTGCATTCCAGCTCCCAAAGTAACAAAACAAAACAGCAAACACCAACGTGCGACAAGTGCTTGTAATCCCAGAGCTGGGAAGGTGGACGTAGGCAGATGCCTGGGGCTCAGTAGACAGTCAACCCAGCCAAACTGGTGAGTCTCAGGTCTCAGTGAGACTCTGTCTCAAGAAGGTAGGTGGATAACAGTGGAGGAATGGTACTGTACGTTGTTGTTACTCTCCATACCCAGAAACATCTATGTGTACATAAGTGAATCATAAACACACACACACACATGCACACACACACACATGCACACACACACACATACACACACACACATACAGACACACACATGCACACACACACATACACACACACACATGCACACACACACATACAGATAATTTAATATGTTAGTTTGAAATAGCAAATATAATTTAAATTTGTAGTTCATTAACTTTATACTTTGTCTCATTATTGTTAATTATTTTCATGTTCCCTCTTTTCATTAATTGTTAATATATAATTAAATACATACATTAATATTTATAGTATATAATATACAGCATATAATATATGATATATAATATGTGATATATGATGTATATATAATATATTACATATCATTACAGACTGAAAAATTTGCACCTAATTATAGACACACACACACAAAGACACACACTGAGCTGTACAAATGCTCACATAAAGTTGGAAATACCCCAGGAGGCCCCAATTAGACACAAAGAACTATAAGTAACTGAGGAATGCTTAGGCCAAGAAAAATGCTTGTCCCCTGGGACAAGCAGAGCAGTTATTTGGTTATCCAGCACCAAAGGTCAGCCCTGAAAACATACGTACAAAAAGCATCATACAGACACAACAGATGGGCCGAAAATTTTAAGTACACTGCCCAAATAGTAAATGGTCAACTCAAGATTTTAGTGAAGCAAGTATGGGTTTTACTCTCTGGAGCAAACCAATTTGGAGAGAGCATTTTTTTTTTCTGATTAAGAATATGCAAGTGTAAATAGATACTGTAGGGCCGAGGTAAAGTTGTCTTTGAGTGACTTATAGCAGGATTCAGGATAAGGGTAGCACATCTTGAATATGCATTCCTTGGTGCAGAAGGGATGGAAAGGTGTGAAATAGGCGATGACAATTGTGCTGCTAATGGGGAAAAGGCAGGACATGTTCATGATTGTAGGGACCAGAACACTGCCTCTTGCTAAATAATGCAGTACAGAGCGCTCCGTTCTTTAGTGAATGAGTGGTGACTTTAGTGCTGAGTGGGAAACTAGAAATGTTGGGAATACATTCCAGATTCCCTCTTCTTTTTAAACTGTCATAAAAACAGACGTTAGTTGTAAGTGGATATTTTTGATCTTAAAAAAAATAAAATGACTAAGTTAACAATCTCATTTCTTCAAATGCATATTACCAATGGAGGCATCTTAGAACAGAGTTTGATAGCCTGCTCTGACGGAAGGGGTGGAAAGCTTCAGGAGGTCATGAAAGTATTTAAAATATGACACGTGAAAGTTTCAAAGATTTGATAAAAATTATAGAAGGGAAGACAGCTCTAAGATCCCTATTTTAGAACAAAAGTGTATTGATGACAGTTTTCTCTTAAGCTTCCTGGGACTCAAAAAGTGTGTGAAGGAAGCGAGACTCATCTTCAGCTGGAAATGAACTGTATTTTTAATTTCTATGTATGAATATTAGATTAGTTAATCACCTAATTGCATTTTTTCTTCTTTGGTAATTTATGAATAAGAATAAAACTAATAGAGCTGACCATACCACAAACAATTAGGACTAAATTACAAGGAAGATGATGAACGTTTTTGCACAAGCTTTAGCCAGACCTGTTAATACAGCATTTTTTTTTTTTTAGCAATCATCATGTTCAAAATGTTTTTTTCCACTAATGTTGAACTTCATAAGAAGCAAGTTATTTTAGAAATTAGCCTTTCCTGACAAAATTAAGGTTAATTCTTTTGCTAAGCATTTAATACCTACTCTGTTACTTATCTAATTTTTTATATCTACGTATGTGAGTGCAGATACATGTTTTGAGACAGGGAGTGAATGTGTGTGTGGGGTGTGTGTGTGTGTGTGTGTGTGTGTGTGGTGTACAAACACTTGTATGTGGATGTGCGGATGGGATATATGTGTGAGCATGCAGGTAGAGACCAGAGACTGACAGTGTCTTCTGAAGTCATGTTCTCACCACTATTTTTTCAGACAAATCTTTCACTGAACCTTAAGCCCATCAGTACAGTAAAAATGCCTGCCAGCAAGCCTCAGGAATCTCCTTGTTTCAGCCTCCCCAAGTTCTGGGGTTATAAGCAAACATTGCCATGAAAGACTGTTTACATGCTGGAGTTTGAACTCAGCTCCTTCTTAGGTGGCAAGCACTTACTATCACCACAGCCCCTAAATGGGACAATGATGATCTTAACTAACACTCACACACAGTCTTCTTTTTTCTTTTTTTCTTTTTTTGGTTATCGAGACAGGGTTTCTCTGTGTAACCCTGGCAGTCCTGGAACTCACTATGTAGACCAGGCTGGCCTTGAACTCAGAAATCCTCCTGTCTCTGCTTCCCGAGTGCTGGGATTAAAGGCATGCGCCACCACTGCCCAGCAGCCATGATCTTCTAACCACAGCTGCCAACATTGCTTACACTGTAAGCTAGGTGTGACTGTGACACTTTTAAAACATGTCCTATATATTGTTTACCTTTACAGATAGATTGAAATGTACATAAAATATATTTCCCCAGTTGTTAAGAGGGTAGTCAGAAAGAATTATTTTAATATTTTAATATATATCCCCTCATTTAGAGACATTCCACCATTCTCTGTACTAGTATAGGATATGTCAGATACATCCAATCAAGGGCTTACAATAAGTGCACAAGGGAATACAATAATCTGATTCACCCCTCTAACGGCAGCATTCAGGAGGCTGGGGCATGATAAGTTCATAAGTGTGAGGTCATAGTGTGCTTCCAAGTGACCCAAAGACTAGTGTAAGCCTAATCAGCGGAGTGAGATTGTATTTTAAGAAAACAAAACTGGATACACAAACAAACTTAACTCCACTCTTCACATTGCGCTGACCAGGGTGAAAGAATGGGCCAGGGGTCCACAGAGAATTGAAGGACCTTCTGTTCGCCATGTGCATTTAAGCTGTGGAAACCCTGACAGGAGTTGGGCATTCTTATAGGAGCTCAAGATGCAAGGAACAAGTTTGATCATGTTTCATGGGCTTAGCTTTAGCTGCTGAGTACTTGCTAGAAGGTGACAATTTTATACACATCCTAAACTTCGCCATACATATTCGGTTTCCATTCCTCACTGAATCCTACAGACAGACTAATATCAGGATGAAAAGCTAAGCTCCACCTGCTTTGTCACCAGTGGAAGGTTGGACTCTGGATCCCATACACAGCAGTTGGATTTTCTGATTTTCCTCTGCCTTCCAGGATGACCTCCCTCTAGTTGCATTCTGTGTCTTCATCTCTCTAACAGAGAACCCAAGCAGGAAAACTGTGTCAAGCACCCATGCTGTGGGGTATGTGACAACCCTGTGACTTGGGCATACACCCATGTGTGTATGTGTGCATCGGGTGTGTGACAGAAGCAGAATGTGAAGCCAGGTCCTCAGGATAGCTGCTTCTATCTCTTACTCTCTGTGACAACCCTGACCCTACTCACTTACAAAAGAAAATACTCTGACTTACAGGACACTGCGTGGAGAATGGCATGGACCCACAGGAAAGAATGCTATGATATACATTTATCTCTGTATATTTTGGGTAACAGAATTTGTATGCCTGATAAGAAATTAAAAGTTAGAGATAACAAACACTGAAAAATATCTCCAGATAAATTGCTTTGTAGGAAAACCAACTCAATAACAGCAAAAACACAGGAGTGCTTTATTGAATGCATTTATTTAGACATAATATTTTATTATTAATGAGCTAAGATTAATTTCAACAGAATTATAAACTTGGGCACTAATTAAATATGCCACAAATGCTGCCCCACTTAATTTTACATAAAGGATAAAAGTCAAATTTGTGCTCCTAAGGGTTATCTAAATGAAGGAATATTTTCATGTCTTCAATATGTTTTCATAGTCACAATAGCTACATAAACCGATTTATTAGACACTGCTGTTTGAATGCAGTATTTAAGGCATACAGGCTAAAGCTAGACCAAAAAATAAAAAATAAAAAAGGGAAAAATATATTCAAAGTCCCAAACTTAAATGTGTGTCTTGTCCAGTAGGTGCAGCTGCAAACAAATCCAGGATTTCAAGACCGGGGTTGAACGTCTACTTTAAACCAACATCAGCAGCAGGCAGTAATCCTGGGGAAAGGCAAATTCCACAAATAAACAGACCAATTTTCCTTTAAGAGGAGAGCTAATTCTTTTCAATCTACTTTTTTTATTACACTATTTTCCCCTCTATCTACTTAGCTGGTATAAGGGATAAATTTCCAAAGCTGCCTGGATGGAAAATAAATAGATTCACTGTTTGTCTAGAATTCCAATCTTTGCAAATGTAAATCAGTCCGAGTGCCCCTCATTTAAACCTTCAACTTTACAGAGCATTAAAGGGTGGCTTCCACGACGCAATTTAATCCATCCACTAAGATTTCTGCCACAGCATTATTCAGAATTGACTATCTGATAAGGAATGACCACCACCAAAGGTCACAGAGGTCAACCACAATAATTACAATGAGTTGTTCTCAGTCAACTCAAGTAAACACTGCTGTTTGAGCATTAAATTGTTACAATTAAATATATATATATATATATATATATATACATACACACACACACATATATATGTGTGTGTATATATATGTGTGTGTATATATGTGTGTGTGTATATATATATATACACACACATATATACATACATACATACATACATACATACATACATACATAAATCAGGCCAGAGTTACTTTATTGTTAAATGTACTGGAAACAGCACTAGCATTTATTTCTGACCTTAATTGTGTCCTGAGTGTTACCTACTGAGAAACTATATAAAAAGAGTACTTATTAAAAACATTATGGCCTTACACTTTAAACAATGCTTTATAAACTAAAATGCATAATTAGCTTCTGGGAGCTGGTTTTATTTATCACATCAATATTAAGAAGTTGATCCAGGTTGCTCTCTTTGGTTTAACAAGGAGCATTCCAGGTAGTGACGTCTACTATTTCATAACGGGGGAACTTGCCGCAGAGGAAAACAGCTCAGGCCCAGGTTTATACTTGCGTCTTCCACTGGACAGCATGCAAGGGATCGGTGCAAAACCATTTATGTGCCTGACCAGTAAGAATCAACATCATTTTTAATTTTGCTTTACTGAGGGTATATATGGATCAAGTATTTCTTCTTTTCTTTTTTGAAAGAATTATTTATTTATGTAAATAAGTATATTGTTGCTGTATTCAGGCACACCAGAAGAGGGCATCTGATCACTCTGCAGATGGTTGTGAGCTACCAAGTGGTTGCTGGGAATTGAACTCAGTACCTCTGGAAGAGCAGTCCCTGTTCCTAACCGCTGAGCCATCTCTCTAGCCCCAAGTATTTCTTCTTGCCAATGTGCTAAGGAAAAGAAAAGCAGAGAAGGAAGGAAAGGAGGAATATCAACACTGGTGCCAAAAATATTTACCTTGACGATTTGACAATATGTATTTATGGAGGAGAATTTTAAACACACTGTATGCACGTGTGAATAAGTGAAATAAAACAATTTTATCTTTCATAATGAAAGTAACATCCCATAATGGTCTTTCGAATTTCAGTAACCGTAACACACTTTTTTTTTATACTTTCAGATTTTGTGTTGGAGACAAATTTTTCTTAAAGAATAATATGATCCTCTGCCAGACAGACTACGAGGAAGGCCTGATGAAAGAAGGCTATGCACCCCAGGTCCGCTGATCCCGCAGTGTCACCCCTAGCAACGCAAAGCCCTACATCTTTCTATCTTTTTTGCTCACGTGTACATAAGAATCAATCGACACAGAAACCTACTAAATAGGTTAGCGGTAGGACAGCAGGATGGCCATGCGGAAGACAAGGCGGACTGCATCTATATGTAGTGAAATTGCCCCCGTTCAAGAGTTGAATGTCCATTATTAAAGAGAGAAGTAATGTATATATTGCCGGGTTTCTTTGCTTGCCGTTCGTTTTTGTGTCGCTTGGCATGAGATGTTTATTTTGGACTATTGTATATAACGTATTGTAAATCTGAAGCACAAATGTAATACAGTTTTATTGTGTTACCATTTGTGTTTGGTTTGCTTCTTTGTATTGTTGCATTTAGTACAATCAGTGTTTCGACCTACTGTACGTTCATGCCTTCTGTGTCTACCAGCTGCTTTCAGCAAGCTGCACCTTTCTAGTAAGGATTGAAGAGCAAACCTCCAGGACGACACACGGATGAAGCGAGACTATCAACGTTAGGGAGACAAAAATAAGTCAACAAACGCAAGGCAGTTAGTGACATCCACTGCTTAGGGCTGCGACAGTTTGGTGTGGCCATGTTGTTCTTGTCATAACCCCCTATTTTCAGGGGGGGCTAAAGATCAGCTTTAAGAAAAAACAATAACAATTTCACCTTAAAGCACTTTCATTTTATGCCAACGTGAAAAGTGCCATTTTTAGAATGACTTTGAAGCTTAGCGATGTCCTTCAATATCCTTTACTGTGCTCCTTACCTTCACTATTAGATTTATTCTTTTTTTTTTTCTTTTCAGCCACACACCCTATGTGAACTAGTGCCTTTGGGTAGCATGTGAACAACTTCCAAAGGGTTATTCTACATGAGAAAGGTATTACCACAATGATGACATAATTTAAATTTTTTTCAACTTCTTGTGTAAATGTTGTCCAGATTTCTCCCTAGGAGACGAGGGCTTTGTGTCTATGGTTGATGAGCTGATGGCACTGAACAGGCTTGGGGGGTACATCTCCTGAAATCAGGATGATGTACACTGAGTTTCCGATGGCCAAGTCGCACTGGGATCTGGTCGCAGCCTCGGAACTGTCGGAACAGAAACCGGGAGATTGGCAAAACCGCTTGGTGATTAAGTATTTCACCTGCCGTTTACTTTAATCTTTAAAACACTTTGGATTTGCTGACACACTTTATCAGCCCCTCGTGTTCACTGCCATCTTTCAACTCAGATTATGTAACACTTGGGCTAAAGATCTATCCCGTTTTTAAAATATTATTATTATTTCATTTTGTTTTTTTAATGATGTTTTCCCTTTATTTAAATGATAGCTGATGAAGAAGAATGTTCTAGAAACAGAAACTGTGGGAAATGATTACTTAAATTGCAATTAAGGAAATAAAACCAAGAATACGGCTTCCTCTTCTGCTCACACTCTGTTCATTTCGTATTCTTCAGTGAGACCACTTCACCACAAACCCACTCCATATGGGCACCAGGTACCATATTTGCTCCCAAGAAAAGTCAATACCGTGGTTTTACTTAGTCTGTTCTCCATCACTGTATAGGAAACATCTCCCACTGTTACTTGTATTACACATTTCCCCTGCCAGTGTCCCTGTTACAGATGGTGATTAAATGCTATCCCTACGTTCTTGGTCTGGGGCCAAAATCAAAGCTGAAAACCACGCGCTGATGTGGCTTTGAGTCATTGTGAGACACGGGTTTATTAGGAGGATGTATGAGGATCTTAGTGTTGCCTTTTGTGGGGGAAAAACATTTCCTGTAAAAAATGAATGATACGTCTACTTTTGTAAATGCCTTACTGTTAAGAGTGTGAAACCCCACGTGCCCCAAACTTGAAATAGAGTGAAGAGTTGCTGAGCTCGCCCTTTGCGGTCCACGAGGCGATCCTCACAGCTCTCTCAGCCCCACAGGTTTGTTTGGTGGCGACCTATGACAGGCTTAGTGTAAAATACACAAAACAAAAATTGGAAAAGAGAACACACAGGACAGGAAGGGGGAGACTCAAGCAAAACGTAGTTTCTAAAACACAGCCAGCTAGCTCCTGTCAACAGTCATTTAAGGTTTACGTGAAGTATGTCTATATATTTTTCAAATAATCCTCAGCTTTTCCCATCAAAATGGGTTTTCATATTGTCTCTAACTGCTCAAAACATGTTTCAGGGGGAAACAAACTTCCCTTAGTGTTTTGAAAGCTGTTCAGCTATCCTTGCAAACCAAACAGGATCTACATTGCTTTGGCTTAATTTGGGGGGAAATGGTTCACCTGGATTAAAGGCTAAGGCCTTAATCTTTTTTGATTATCTTTAATCTCTGTGAAATTGTGAACCAAGAAAAGGGGTAATTTTCCAGCTGTAAGGTGTTTTCCAGCTACTTGGCCACAGATAGTAGCTTTTTTTTTTTTTTTTTTTAAACCTGAAGCATTAAGGACGTTGTCCTGAGGACTCAGGGGGCCCCTGACATTTCCTCAATTCTCTTTGTGTTTGTGTTGCACAGCCCTTGTGTCATGGTATCTGGTGTCTGTCCTGATCAGACGCCTGCCACACAGAGTTTCAATTTCTCAGGCTGGCAAAGTCCTCCTCCTGGTAGGCACCTTTGCAGGCTGCTTCTGATGATGGACCAGACAACCCCATCCCACCAGCATGCCCAGCTTAAGATTGTTTGTAACTTCAGTTTCATCTTGTGTGATAAATACCTGGACTTTTTAATTCTTTTTTTTTTAAATGTTGAATTCATGTTTTCAGTTACTCACGACCATTGATTAGACTTCACTGTCAAAGACAAAGGTGTTCCAAAGACAGCATATGTTGTCCATGGGAAAATGAAAACTTCCATTTCTAAACCTAAATCCAGACACACACGAGGCAGCCATGCCAGCTGCTCCTTCCAATGAGACTGCTGAAGATCCCTCAAGAAGGAGGCTCTCTGCCATTGTACTTTTGTGAGAAATAAATAAAACTGTACAAAATGAAGGTAGCAATTGCTGGCTATGATTCTCTCGCATTTCCACACACTCTTAGCGATCTCCCTCAAAGTGGCTGCGTTGCCCTCAGCAGACAAATTTCAAATTCTCTATAAAATGAATTAAAATCAAAACCTCCACTAAACACCGTTTTCACGGAGGACACGCAGCACCTTAATTGAAGCAGGGAGGTGAGAACGGAATCTCTGGTCAGACACCCAGCCACAGACAGCTCTCTTTTAACTGTCACTTTAGGCAGATTGTTCTTTGAATCATCACTTAAACCATTTCACAGAAATGATGAGGGCCAAATATGCTTCGTGTTCACTTCAGTGAGTTGCAAAAACACTCTGCATGTTTATTGTAATAGGCCATTAACACGGAATACAATTTAAGCAAAAGCCTTTGATCATTACTTTTTCTTTAAAAAATGTCATTATACATGTGTTTTTTTAAATGTGAATTTTAACTCAATTCAAGATCGTAAGAAACAAAAGATTGATGCAGTCACTATTTCATTTGGTCTTGGCCGAACGCCTACTGTGTGTCAGGCCTTGCCTTGTGTACTTAGTTACCTGCAGACACAGGGAGACAGACCTCTGGTATCCTGTCCTTTAAATATATCTTTTTGAGTGTTAGCACTCATTTTCAACTTACCCATAATGATCACACAAGTGTGAACCTCTCCTAACGACTCAGCATGTCATTGGTGTGAAAGCCTCAGAAAATATCTTAAGTAATCGATGTGTTCAGAGAATTATCTCACCCGAATTACTCATTAACTCAATAGCACGTAATAAAAAAAGAACATCAATTAATTAATGAGAGTCGCCCTCAGATTGCTTTGATTACTTACTGAGCTCAGTTGAAACAGTGGTTATGAATGGAGCTATCTCTCCTTATTCATTGTTTGCAATTGTGCCATTATTTGACTGAAACCAGTTTCATATTTAGCACATGCCTGTAGGTAATTGTGTGATTAGTATCATAAATGAAGAATTGAGAGTGCCTGCTTCTCATAAAACCTGGAGAAAAAAAAGAAAGAGTGTTCATTTTCAGTACAGCTTCCTTTGAAGCCAGGCTCTTAGAAGGGTGTTATCTTTCTAAAAGAAAAAAAATGCAGTTTTGCATCTATAATGAAGATTTAGGCCTTCCATTCTGAACATTTTCCAGGCTAGCTCTTAAGACACTTACAGGTGAGACTTACAATGCATTTGCACATATGAGATTTAATTGCAGTAATAGCTCCATACAACTAATATATGCATTCCCAATACCAGATTTAGAAATGTTTTCTAGTGCTTTTCCTGAGATGAGTCAAGGAAATTTCTTGATAACAAAAAAGAAATAGGGGAAGGGATTAAAAAAAATAACCAACCAAACGTGCTACAAAAGTCACAAACAAAAGTTTCTCAGGCATCTTGGTAAATACCATTCCAGTATGCTTACAGAATAATTACAACAGTTCCCCTAGGTAAGTGAGAAACATCTGTTGGTAACACATAGCAGGTGTTAACAGTTACACGTACTGAACTTTTAAAAAATGTTTTTAATTAAAAGAATCTTGTTTCGTGAAAGGAAGAAAAATATGTTAAATTCAAAGATATTCCTGTTTTAAGCATCCAGATCACGTTGTGCATGAAACTGTAAGGCCGAGTCACCTGCATCATCTGTGGTTTCTATTTGGCTCAGATCACTGCAATCAAGAAATGAACTATAATTCATCACACTTTTTTACACAGTTGGTATTCTGTAGTCTGGTCCAAGGAGTTACATACTCATGAAATTGGTATGGCAGAGCTGATAGAAGGATATTTGGGTTTTATGGACAAGGTGGCTGTCATTAGCTGAGCCAGATTGAGCGGGCACAGTACAAAGAAAAGAAAGGAGCCAGAGACATCAGAAAATAGGGAACAAGTCCATTTATGATATGCAGCATTGCCGTACGATGCCATTGAAGAGCTCTTAATCAGAGAAACATTGACGGAGCAACGGCATGAACCAGATGGCTTTCTGCAACCTCCAGCTGTGTGGCATAAATACTATGATGCTAGCTTTAATGATTTTTTAAAATATTTGTTCAGTTCTTAGTATGAGATTGGTTCTTCCAATGTTACCCAGGCATGTAGGTACTTGGTGCCACACCCAGATTTACTCAGGGTCAAGATAAGCCAGAGGTCCTAATTAGAGGCCACAAGGCTTACACACTGGATTTATGGATATAGACTCCTTGATGAGTGTCACTTTCCAGATGGAAGCTGCTATCTTATTGTTATCATTATCATTACTATATTTGTGACCTCTAGAAGTAACCAAGAGCTCCCAAGTAGCGCCTATACATGGGAAAGATTTTCAAACATTCCAGAGTTAATGTTGTCATTAAGGGAAAAAGTGAAGGCTTGGGGCTATAGCTCAGTTGGTGGAATGTTCAGTGTGCACCAAGTCTTAGGATCAATTGTCAGAACTACATAAACAGGGCATGGTGGTACACACCTGCAACCCCAACATTCTAGGTGGATGTAGAATATCACAACTTCCACAAAGTATCAGGCATCACAAGTCATCATTGATTACATGGTAAAGTTGAGTCTAGCCTGGGCTATATGTCCCTAAAAATCACAAAGAATAGGAAGCAGAGACAGCAAAAGAAGAGGAAGAGGAGGAGGGGGAAGGAGGGGGAAGAGGGAGGGATGAGGAGAGAGGATGGGGAGGAGGAAGAAGAGAAGAGAAGGAGGAGAGGAAGAGGAGGGGGAAGAGCAGGAGTGGAGAAGGAGGAAAAAGAAGAAAGGAGAGAGAGAGAGAGGGAGAGAGAGAGAGAGAGAGAGAGAGAGAGAGAGAGAGAGAGAGAGAGAGAGAAGAGATTTAGAACAAAATGATCATATATTTCTCCAAGTAGCTGTCTCTTTGGAAATTCTTTTAAAAAGCATTTGAAGGCTTTTGTTTGAACATGTAGAGCCCCCATATCAAGAATAGAGTGCCACTTAGAGCATTATTGAGAACAAGAGGGCAGCCTAGGTCAAGAGTAAGTGTTGAAAGAAAGTAGCTACTATGTATACAGATAAGCACACTACATAGTGAAATATAACTAACCCAGTCTGAGAAATTTTAAAAACTAGTTGAGTATATTCCAACATTTGATGTTTTGTGGACATTTGCAACATGAGAAGAGATGATGGTGAGATTCTCTGGAATAGCAACGTGGGTCCAGCTAGGTTTGAAACACGCAAACTCTGTGGGTGCTGTGTCCAGGTGGATGCCAAGCAGCTGAGGATGTTGTCTCAGAACTGCAAAAGCAAACCACAAAGGATCAACAGAGGTCATAGTAGCCTGTTACTCATTACCCAGAGAAAATGCCTTGTTCAACTGTCTGTGTCACTACAGAGAAAGCCCTGATAGGGCACTCCGGTTTCCACCAAACCACTTACTGCTGCCTGACACCCTCACACTCAGGACCACACAGTGGGGTCACTTTGAACCTGTCAGTCATATAGTAGATTGGGTGATCCTAATAGGAGCTTGAGCTTCATGAGTAATCTGTGGTTTAGGCATCAGAGCTTAAACAGAAGGGATTAGAGCTTTGGTGGTCATAGAGAAACATGGTTAAATAGGGATGCATATTTTACACAACTAGAGAGATGGCTCCGTGGTCCTTATCACTTACTGCTCTTGCTGATGACCCAGAGGGTGACTGAGAACCACCACCAACACCTGTTCCATAGAATCTGATACCCTATTCTAGCCTCCATGGACCCTTGGAAGAAATTAGTAGACATAAGCTCATGAAGACAAACACATATACATATATAGAAAGGAAGTAAATAAATCTTGGAAGGAAGGAAGGAAGGAAGGAAGGAAGGAAGGAAGGAAGGAAGGAAGGAAGGAAGGAAGGAAAGGAAGGAAGGAAGGAAGGAAGGAAGGAAGGAAGGAAGGAAGACAGTCACATAGCTTTCACAGGCAGAGTTTAGCAGACTGTCTCAATCTTCCCTCGAGAGACAATTCCCATGCATTTTGTAAGGGACCTGCAGTTTAGTGTGGAGTATAGCAGACACCACAAGTCATAGAATTAGATCTGAGGCAGCAAGTGACTGGTGGTGAGAAAATGTGTGTGCAAAATTCAGAGTTCTGTTGGAAGGAGCCAGATAACTTCATAAACTCACACACATACACACATACACACATATACATAACACACTCATATACACATACACACATACACATATTTACACACATACTCATACACACACACACACACACACACACACACACACATACAAATACACACATAGGGGCACTGCCATGATTAGTTCTATACCAAACATCTCTCTGTATATATTTTAAATTCTGTTTGAGAGCATTTGATGCACAGAATATACTTGGTACTATTTTTTGTGCTCAATTTATTAAAAATAAAATTTTATGAAATACAATGTTTCAACAGTTTTGTAGGCCACTATACAGCTAATAAAACAAACCCTGTAAATGTAATAAGTCAACCTTGGCCATGTAAATGTTGATCAGAATCTTAGTCCAAGATTCTTGGACTAAGGAAGGAAGGAAGGAAGGAAGGAAGGAAGGAAGGAAGGAAGGAAGGAAGGAAGGAAGTCACATAGCTTTCACAGGCAGAGTTTGGCAGACTGTCTCAATCTTCCCTCAAGAGACAATTCCCATGCATTTTGTAAGGGACCTGCAGTTTAGTGTGGAGTTAAATCTAAACATTTAAACATTAAATCTAAACATTAAATCTAAACATTTAATGATCTCTGTGAATTAAAATCAGACAAAAATTCACAATGAGTCAAGAAATATTTCTATGCATTTAAAGCCATAGCAAACATCAGCAACTTAAATGAGTATCTCTACACTTTTCTTTTGATCTTGCAGAGGCTTCATTAACTGGAAGACTTTCAAAGTATTAGAGTTCAGTTTCAAGGAGAGATCTCTATGGGACCTGTGTTGACTGCTCAGATGCCATCTGAGCCACCAGAAATGCTGTGTCTGAAATGATTCAAACTCCAACATTAAATTGGAAAATAATACAGTAGTCAGATTTTCCTTGTTACTTCCCTAGAATATTTTAAAGTTCAAATCTTTTCCATGGATTATAATTCCTGTGACCCATTGCCTTCTCCTCCCAAATTGATATGCGTGTTCACATTGTTGGAGTCTTTTGATGCCATTTTAGTATCTCATTAGAAGGTATGAGATCATTTAGAGATTTTTATCCCCTAAGAAATAAAGACTAGAAACTGTGCAGTCAAATTTCCTATTAGGATATTTTGTGAATCCCCCTTCTCCCACAAATTATCGGACCATTGGATTGATTACCATGCATTACCAGACATGTTCTTAGTACCCTATGATTTAACAATTCTCTACATGCAATCTTTTCTACTTAAAAATGGAGACGAGGGCTAGGAATTGTGCCACTTGCCTTTTATCACAGTACTCAAGAGACAGTGTCAAAAAAAGAAGAAAGGAAAGGAAGAAAAAGAAAAAAGAAAGCACACACTTCTTTTTAAAAGGAGGCAAAATGTAATTTTTTTTTTACTGTGTAGATAAATATACACTCGGTGGAAGAAACATATCCCATTCCTTGTAACAACTTTTACATTCATTTAATATTCATTGTTTTACAAACGGTTTCTAGAATTTCAAAGACCTAGATACAAAGTAGGTGTATTCAGTAAGAATTGTGTTCAAATATTTGTGTGGTGGTGCTGTAGTGGGGTTCCACACTGTATTCTTATTTAGATCTCAGTCAAAATGTTTGTTTTAAAAGACAATTCCTTAAAAAAAAAAAAAAAAAAAAACAGGGAACCAAAGACACAAGATGCTTTTGTAAGGGTTTCAGAGTAGAGGGGGGAAGGGGGGAAAGGGTGAACACTTGGAGATAAGGGAGCTGGAGCTGAAAGTTTCAGAAGACAAACTCACAGGCTGTAAAATATCAAGAGCAGAGACCACTTGTAAAGGTGGCTGCATCTGCATCAGTGTGAACAGTGTTAGCTGGACACTGAGAAGATTAACGTGGAGAAAGAGGAAGAAATCAAGAATGGAAAACAAGACCTACCCTCTACATGAGGATTTCCACTCTCTCTCAAGGGTGTTTGACAAGATCATACATGTGCTATGTTTTTTTTTAAACCACTTTAGGAGAACCTTCATCATTTTCAGGTAAAACTGATTATTGCTTAACTCAAAATGCATTGAAATTTTAGAATTACATTGTGGTGTATGTGCACAACTCTTTCCTCTTTTCTTTCAAACTCTTTGTCCTAGGGATCAAACTAAGGTCATCTATCAGGTTTGGCCACAAGCACCTTTACTGACTGAGCCTTCTTGTTAGCCCTCAAAATATAGTTTTATTCGTTCCAATGAGAACTTATATTTTAATCCTCCCAAATCCACTTTTAAAAACAAATAAGCATCTTTTATCAAACCTTCAGATTAAACAGCAGATACACAAAATCTTGCAAATGAAACGTACATTATTTTGATGGTAAGTTTTGTCATCTATAGAGTGAAGCTAGCAGCGTCCAAGTCACAATGCTTCATTGATGCTTGAATACCTGAATCCCCGGGAAGGAGCCACTGCAGTGTCTGGTACCAGCATTTAGTGTTACAATTTAAGAGCTATCTGCTGATCACTGTAGTTTGTCTTCCACAGGAAAAATGTGGGGTTAGAAATAACAATACACAAGACAATGCAAGTAGAAGGTAGAGCATTCCTTCTACAAGAAATACTAAATTCCCAAATGGAAATTAAATTTGGAGACACTGGTAACAGTCTTAAATATGAGATGTAAGACTTCTCTCTTTTTTTTTTTAATTGACTTCTTTGGATCTCAAACATGTGAGGTGATTTTGGTTTTATTTTGATGCTTTTGGGTTCTCATAATTGACTCTAGGATTTATATCAGTGCAAATTCTGTTTCTGATATTTAGCATTTAGGATAAAATGATGACCAGGTCCATACAACCAGCCACATAGGTGCTAGCTCTGTATTGTGATAATTAAAGCTGACTGTCCACACTCAACAGGACCTTGAATCATCTAGGAGACAAGCTGAGAATGGAAGACCTGCCTAATGAGAACCTCATCAATCTATGTGCTTTCTGCCACTCTTTGGGTATAGGAGACACCAGAGTTCATGTGAGGGTGCAAAGATACACTTCTGTATCCTAAATTCTCTGAGCGGGGTGGTGGAGATGGCTCAACAACTAAAATCATTTGCTACTCAAGCTGGACAGCCTGAATTTAGAACCCATTAAAAAAAAGGATGTGATGGTGTCTTCTGTAATCCCAGCACTCCTGTGATGATATGGAAGGAGACAGGAGAATCAGTCAGAAGCTTGAAATATACAGCAAAGAAATAACATAAAAACCATGCCTCAAAACAAGGTGGACAGAGAGAGCTGACAGTAAGGAGCTATCCTCTGACCTCTACAGAGGCACCACACCAAATATATGTCTGCATTTAAAGGATGGCGTGTCTGAGGAAAATATAACAGAAATAGATGCTAATAAGCAGAATAGCAGGCCTTTTCATTTCATTCAATACCTGTTCATCCGTCATTCTTACCACCAGACCACAGAGCATGTCCAAGAAAAAAATTCGTTTCATAGGGCTGTGCTGCAGCTTGATATGGCTATGCCAGTGGTAGATGGAAAGCCACAGGAATCACTGGAGACATTCTGCACATTATCATGTGTGTTGTAACTCTTCTCTCCATGTCTCCTTATTCTCTCTCTCTCTCTCTCTCTCTCTCTCTCTCTCTCTCTCTCTCTCAATTGGAGTGCACATGGAAGTTGAGTACACACACCATCTACAGCCCAGATGAGCAGGGGAGAAACTGTGAACTGACAGAGGCTGGAACAGTGCTGGAACTGTGGGAGCACCAGGGCAGGGCAAACCTTGGCCAGCCCTGTGCACTTGCCAAGTGGTTCACCTCTGGACATTCCGCCCTTTGTCAGGACCACCTTGTGTCTCTTTGACTGAGTTTCTATTTTATCTAGCCAGAAAACCCCTGAGTGGTACACATGGCTTACAGAAACCTGGGAAAGTACGTGGATACATTCAGATGTGTACCCAAGGCTAATTTGAAGAAGGAAGTTTTGAGTTGTTCTCACAACTATATTATGGCTACACCTCTCCTAATTGCTTCTCTGGTATCACAGGGGAACCCTAATCTTCCAGCAAGACAGCAGCGTGAAGGTGAAATTTCCAGTGTCTGCGTCTTTACTCTCATTTTACGTAGCCCTGAAAGCCTGCCCCGACTCAACATCAATTAAGCACTGAAGATTAGAATATTATAATTTATCTAATTTTACATATGGTCATTGGAGAAGGCTGAGGTTTTATTAGACGGTCATAAAACAGCATAGAAAGAAGGAGTCAAGAAACAGCCAAGGTATTTTCAAGTCATTAGTTGGAACTACAGACAGATCAGAGAGAAAGCCATTGTGCAAATGTCAGGCCCTCAAGGTTATTTCACCTTGAGGAGATAATGTCAGACGTGCTGAGGATGGAGCGAGCCTCTCCGGGCCCTCCCCAAGTCCTCTCTGAAGAGGCTCCTGAAGATCACCCTTCATCTGTAAGGTTTCCTCTGGTCCCTTGGGAGAAACTGATCAAATAAAATATTTATTGTATTGATGTAAATTTGTTATCAAAGGCCAGCTATTTAGCTGGATTTTTACCTTTTCATCTTTTAAATAAAAATATGGTGGTGCTGTTCAACATCAAGTTGAATTTAAAAATAAATATTTTGCATAGGAAAGCAAAGGTTTCCATATCCCTTTGTTTTCTCTCCCCAGTGCATAGATATATACTTAAATTATATAACAAATTTGTGAAATGCATTAACTTGGTTTTATTTGGTTGTGGAACCAAATTCTGGTTTCATTCAATGCTTCTTGGGAAACTTCCATTTCTTAACTTCCTTTCAGGCCAGTCTTCTACTTCAATCCTTCCACGTTCAATGTGCTGTCGGTTCTTCTGACCGTACAAAGATACTTTAATAATTAACTAACTCTCAAGGCATTATCTCAAGAGCATTCTCTTCCATGCTCCTAGGAAGACTTATTCAGTACTCTCTATACAGTGATCGCTGTGGAAATCCAGGAACATGAACATAAGAGTTTGTTAGCACAAAGACAGCAAAGCTCCAAAATACATTTTTTTAACCTTTAAGTAGTCCCCAGAACTCAGGGAAATGAAAGGGACATATCTCCATGGCATGACAGGTATGAACATGTATTCTGGAGTGAAGAGAGAGAGAGAGAGAGAGAGAGAGAGAGAGAGAGAGAGAGAGAGAGAGAGAGAGAGAGAGAGAGAGAGAGAGAGAGAGACTAGATTTTAAAAACACAACTAGCATATAAAAAGTTGTGCATTAAACAGTCATGGCTCAGAGGTTAAGAACACTGGCTTTTCTTCCAGAGGACCCAGCTTTGGTTCCAACACCCACATGACAGCTAACAAAGGTCTGTAACTCTAGTTCCATGGGAACTGATACACTCTTCTTTCCTCTGCCAGCATCAGGCACACCTGGATTGCACAGATATACGTGCAGACAAAATATCCATACATGTTTATGGTCTTGCTTATCTTATAGTATAGAAGTCTCTACTTATATAGCACTTTAAAAGCTTGTGTGTGTGTGTGTGTGTGTGTGTGTATGTGTGTGGTGTTTTCTGTTACTATAATGAATTATCTTAGAGATGGAGATTTGGGGATGGAATGCTTGCTTAGCAGTTAAGAGCACTCTGATCTTACAGAGCACCTAGGTTCAGTACCCAAAACTCACATGGAGCACAGCCAGGACCTTTAGTTCTAGGGGATCCAATGCCTTCCTCTGACCACCATGGACTCCACAGAAGAATGTGTTGCATGTACAAACATGCAAGCCAAACACTCTCACACATAAACTAACCATGAATGGATGGTTTTTAAAGAGAGAGAGGCTTATGACTATCATCCCGCAGGGCTTTGCGAACATCGCATGGGAAGTAGCATTATGGAACCTGGGTGGCACACAGACCACATCACAAGAGATGGAAAACCAGGCAAAGGAAGAGAGGGAGAGGAATAGAGAGAGGAGGTATGGGGGGGGCTGTGATCTCTCACTAAATTGTCTTAAATGTCTATTCCCTTATTACCATTGTCCTACAATCTATTGAGGAGTAATTGGGGGACAAAACATGTCTAACTACAGAAGTGTGTGTGTGTGTGTGTGTGTGTGTGTGTGTGTGTGTATGTGTATGTGTGTGTGTGTCTGTGTCTGTATGTCTCTGCATATGTGTGTGTCTCTATGTGTCTGTGTGTATATGTGTGTGTCTGTGTGTGTCTCTGTGTCTCTGTCTCTGTGTATGTTTCTCTTAGTGTGTCTCTCTGTGCATGTGTGTGTTGTATGTGTGTGTGTGTGTGTGTCTGTGTGTGTGTGTGTGTGTGTGTGTGTGTGTGTGTGTGTGTGTGTGACTGTGTGTGTGTGTGTTTCTCAGATATCCCAACTCTGTAGATCTGGAAATGATTTTTACAGAAGAGGGGCACTCCTAAGGACAGCAAAGCAGGTCGACCTGAAGCCTGGTCAGATTACTGCTTCAGGAGGTTTTAGTTCAGGCCTCTGAAGGCTGGGATGGAGGCTGGGAGAACAGCTGGTGCTGAGGAGGGGTTGGAGGATATGAAATTCTCTTATATGGGAGACCTACGGAGAAGAGAAATTTCAGAGACGTTGGGCATGAAGTCAATTCAGGAGAATATGGTAGTTTTTTAAAAAAAAAGAATTTTTAGACTCATTGCTTTTAAATTGCCTTGAGATAGAAGTTGGAAACAAAACTGTTTATACTTTAACAGAAAACTCATGCTCAGGAACCTACAGAAATTAGATATTTGTGCGATTGAGTGGTAAAGGCTATCCCTCCCACTCATCAAACTTTATTTTTTGAACAAATAATTGAAATTGAAGAAAAGATCTTACTTTCATAAATGAAAAATGTCTTATTTAAACTGTTAAATCTGAAATGGATGAGAGCGATAAAGTTAAAATATTTTTTAAAACTGTTTGTTTCCTCACCTCATCTTACTAATCTTAACCATGGCTTCATCTCAAGATGGCTTTTGTATTTAACATCTAGACAGAATTCTAGTCAGATTATCAGTGTTTCTATCAGTACTTGATGATAATCAAAGACTTTTCTTTTGCTTTTTTTCTCAAACCATTTCTTTCATATGAAGTGGGCTGGAGAGCACGTGTTTTGTTGAGAACCTGGGTTTGACTCCTAGCACCTACGTGGTGGTTACAATCTGTAACTCTGGTCTGAGGGCATCCATAGCCCTCCTGTGGCCTCTACAGGTACCAAACACACATATGGTACATACAAACATACATGCAGAAAAAAAACATTTATACGTGTAAAATAAAACTAAATACCTCTTTTTTGAAAAGACTATGCTAGGCTCCTATCTGCAAGCATAACAGAGTATCATTAGTAGTAGTAGGGATTGGTGCTTGCCCATGGGATGGGTCTCAAGAAGGGTTGGGTATTGTTCGCCATTCCCCAGTCTCTGTTCCATACCCCTTCCCTGAATTTCTTATCGTCAGGGTAAAGTTTGGATTGAAAGTTTTGTTAGTGGGTTGGCATACCTATTGCTCCACTGGAGTTCCTGCCTGGCTACATGAGGTGACCTTTTGGGCTTGGTTTCATATCCCCACTGCTGTGAGTCTCAGCTAAGGTCACCCCCATTGATTCCTGCTCTATCTTAGGTCTCATCTTCCCCACCCTGGCCAGCTGCAGATTTCCATTCATTCTCCTGGCTCTCTGATGCTCTCTCCTGTCCTCTCTCATGTGACCTGATCCCAATTCCCCCATTTTCTCCATTCCCTCATGCACCTATGGCTCTCCCTCCATCTGCCTCCTATCACACACACACACACACACACACACACACACACACACACACACACACAATGATTCTCCCCTTTAGGTCTCCCCTCACAGAGATCCTCTCTTACCCCTCTCCCTTCTCTCTGAGGTTTCCCACCACCACCTGCATCCTTCCACCATGGCACACCAAGTTTCCTCAGTGTTAGGCACATCCTCTCCCACTGAGGCCAGACAAGACAGCCCTATTAGGAGAATGTATACCACGGTCAGGCTACAGTTTTAAGGAGACCCTCATCTCTAGTTGGGGGACTGAGTTACACATCTGCTAAACATGTGCCAAGGGCCTGTCTCCAGCCCATGTATGTTCTTTGGTTGGTGGCTCAGTTTCTGAGACATCTCAGAGGTCTAGCTTAGTTGACTCTGTTAGTCTACTTATGGGGTTCCCAATCCCTTCAGGGTCTTTAATCCTTCCCCCAACCCTTCCATAAAAGTCTCAGACCTCTGTCCAATATTTAACTGTAGGTATCTGATTCTGTTTCAGTTAGTTGCTGGGCAGAGCCTCTCAGAGGACAGTTATACTAGGCTCCTGTCTGTTAGCATAACAAAATATCACTAATAGTGACAGGGATTGGAGTTTGCTTATGGGATGGCTTTCAAGTTGGGTCACTTATTGGTTGTCCATTCCTTCAGTCACAGCTCCATCTTTGTCCCTGAGTTTCTTTCAGACAGGACAAATTTGGGTGGAAAGTTTTGTGGATGGGTTGATGTCCTTATCTCTCCTGTGAGAGTCACCACCACCCCTAGCTGCTGACTGGGACAGATGCAGAGGCCCACAGCCAAGCACTGGATGGAGCTTGGGGATTCTTATGCAAGAGTTGGAGGAAGGTCTGAGGGCTCCCTAGAAGATAGGACCTCCACAGAAAGAAAAACAGAGAATCAACTAACCTTGGTGGCTTTCAGAGTCTGAACCACTAACCAAAGAGCATACACACTCTGTTCCCAGCCCCCCCCCCATACGTAAGTAGCAGATTTGAAGGTCAGTCTTCATGTGGGTCCCCAATAACTGAAACAGGAGCTATTCCTAAAGACTGTCTGTAAAATATGTTCCCCGAACTGGGCTGCCTTGTCTGGCCTTAATGGGAGTGGGTGTGCCTAGCCCCACAGTGATTTGATGTGCCAGGGTAGGGGGATAGCCAGGGGATCTCCATTCTCTTAGAGGAGAAGGTAAAATGGTGGAGTATCTTTATGAGAGGGGCCATGGAGGGGGCAGAGATTGGCATGTAAAGTGAATAAAATTTAAAAAAAATAATTCAAAAAAAAAGAAAACACTATATAGCTACAAGTAATGAAATTGACAATCCTAGGCATTTCATTTCCTGCTTCCATCCTGCTTTTCTTTCGCAACATGAAATACAATAGACTTTAATATTGGGGTTATTGATGACTGTCATTTTGCTTCTGAGTATGAAATTCAAGGCAGGAGGACGAAGGTGTAGTTCACTTGTATAAGTTTC
The DNA here is from genome assembly GCF_947179515.1 of Apodemus sylvaticus. Classification (NCBI taxonomy): domain Eukaryota; kingdom Metazoa; phylum Chordata; class Mammalia; order Rodentia; family Muridae; genus Apodemus; species Apodemus sylvaticus. The sequence goes on along the minus strand of NC_067473.1, from coordinate 176,042,294 downwards.
TCCTAGACTGTAGGAAACTCTGGATTTGTCCCCCTATACTACAGGGGGGGGGGACAGAACCCCAAAACTAAATGGAGCAAATGGCCTTTTCTTTTTAACACTTTGAGTTAAATATCTCTGACAAGAAACTAGATCATTATACAGACTCCATGGCAGCAAGAAGGAAAGCTACTGAGTTCCTGGTCTCCAAAAGAACTTCATGTTGCATGTACGAAGGCCCCGAAGTGTCATCCAAGCTGCAGAAGGGGACAGTTGGATGGTCTTCCTCATGTGCCCTCTCCCTGCAAGCCTAAATCCTTTCTGCTTCACTTTTAGCCTTTAGTGGTGACAGAGAAAAAAGGTGCTTAACAAACTGTTCTCTGAATGAGAAAACTCAAAATACTCACAGATCATCTCCAAGTCATTCTTCATCCAGAATAATCCCCAGCCTCTGACCTTTCCTCAAAGGCCTTACTTTTCTAAAACTTAGATAATCTTGGTGGCTTTCCTCAAAACATTTCTTATACTTCTCACACATTTTTTTTCAGTGGGGGGGCTCAGGAGTCAGCCCAGTCTGGTGTGGAATATATGAATCTGTTTCTAATGAATACCAGAGTAAATATTGTTGATGTTTTGTAGACAATATATCAACAGCCATTTTTTTTTCTGGTAAAACATGTCCTCTGATTCATGAAGTTAGCTAATCGACTGGCATCCTAACTGGTTGCACTGTGAACCAGGTACATTGTCTGGCATGTTCCTAAGGAATTCAGATGATGTTAGTGTGTCTTGATTCTCTCCTATGTCTCACAAATGAACGTGTGTGTCCATTATCGATCATGCTAAAAAGATACTGTACAACTGAGCAAACCATCTATACATGCACAACTCTTTAGAAATCTCAGAAAATCCCCCCAAATTGCTAAACATCACTACAGTGCCCAGGTATGTTTTTCAGGTTGGACTTAGTCAGTAGTTGTATATATTAAACACCAAGCCCAAAGTTCATGGTTTTGGGAGCATGTTATTCATTGAGGACCATAGCAGATGCAATATCTTTTTGTTGTTGTTGCAGGTCCACTTGGAGAAATCTGAATGTCTGCTTACTCTGGGTGTGTGGTAAAAACTGAAGACTAGGGGCTAAAAATGTCACTCATAGGGTAAAGGTTTGCCATGCAGTCATGAGTACTGGACTGCAGAATTTCAGTATGCTTGGTGAGTATGCCTGCCCACTTGTAATTCCAGCCCTAGGGCTTCCCTGGAGCAAGCTGGACCGTTAAGTTATCCAAACCAGAGTGTTCTGGGTTCAAGTGAGAGAAACTGTCTCAATATATAAGGTGGAGACTGATCCAGGGATACACTCAATGCCAGCCTTTGGCATCTATCAGACTAGTGTATGCATGCCATACACATACATGTGCACACAGCACATACAAATGGAACAAATAATTTTTTAATACTGGAGAATAGGCTACTAAGTAGAGGCTAATAAGAAGTGATATTTAAGGCAATAAGGAGACCAGAAGGTCAAAGCAGAATTCCTGAACCACTGAAAAACAAAAGACCCCCAAAAGAAAATGGACAGAAAGGACAACAGAGACCAGAACTGAATTAAAGATCAAAGTTCTCAAAGTGTGAATAGTAAGAACACAAGAAGGCCCTAGAGTAGAGGGGGCCATAGGCATGATCACTCAGAAAGAAATTCACACAGCTAATGGGTCCTAACCATCAATGGAAGAAAAATTAAAACTCAACCCTTCTTAGAAATGAGAGTCAAGGTGTACTTATGGGATGAAAATTCACAGCTCTGTACTACTTGATACTGGGAGGTTAGTGTCCATCTTTTTGAAAAGCCTCAACCCTTGCCTACACCAAGAGCTCATTCATCCTCTACGTCTTACCTCTCTCTTCCTACCCACAGCCCCTAAGAATACATAAGGAAAAAAGGGACGCATACCAGAAGTGTAGCTTCCATAGCGGATCCAGCCAGCACTGACTGCTGAGGCTTGGTTTGATTCTGTGGCTTCATGGAGAAGAGAAATGTCCATTTTTATGAAAGAGCTCAGTGCTGGCGAATCCTAGGGAGAAAAAGCATGGTGAAATAGACAGCATCTTTATCGCAAACACTCCTCCCAGATCACATCATTTTCTTTTGTACAACCCTTTCCTCATTAATTAATGTATTCCTTCATTTATATCCCAACAGCAGCTCCCTCCTTCCAGTCCTTCCCTCACACAGCCCCTTCCCCATCTCCATTCCCCTTCTCCTCTAAGAAGTGGGGGAGACCCCTACTGGGTATCAGCACATCCTGGCTCCTCAATTCTCTGCTGGACTAGGCACATCCTCTTCCACTGAGGACAGACAAGGCAGTCCGGTGAGAGGAACAGAATCCACCCTACAGGCAGGCAGCACAGTCAGGGACAGCCCCTGCTCCAGCCTTTGGGGGACCTGCATGAAGACAGAGCTATGTATCTGCTGCAGACGTGCAGAGGAGGAGGGGCAGCCTAGGTCCGCTCCATGTATGAACTTTGGTTGGCAGTTCGGTCTCCAGGAGCCCGAGGCTTCCAGGTTAGTGGTTCTGTATTCCATAAATTGTCATTTGCACTGTTGGCCCTTCATGGTCATTCTTTTGGCTCATTTTCTATTACTGTTCCATCGGTCCAGAAAATAGCAAGCCAAAGATTGTCTTAATTGGAGTTGATACCTCAGTCCTTTCAGATAAAAGGCTGGGGAGGCTCCTCAGTCCCAGAAATAACAGGCATGATCCATCCCATCTACCTCTCCTGACTCCTCCCTCCATCGTAGCCTGCCATGTGCCCCAGCCACTGAGTTTCTCCCTCTTCGCTCCACAGACATGCTCTGTGACGCTCCTGTTCTCGACAATGTTGCTCCCTTTGCTTAGACCATCTCAACATTTTTTTAATCTCGCTGGCAAGTGTCAGCTCCCCGGCTAAGTGCATGTGCTGGTGAGAAGCTGCTGGAAACTGCAAAGCTGAGGCAGGCACACACTTATCACGTTCCTCACGCCCGCACTCACTTTTCTGAGGCTGGTTGTATCCTTGCATCCTTCTCCTGCGGGCTAAGCGTTCTGCCCATGTTTCCCAGGGCCCATAACACCACCTGGCACATTCTAGGTGCCCAGTAAAAGTTTCCTTAGTGACTCCATAAGTCGAATAATGAGTTTCCATTCCGGAATGTTGACACCCACCTAGGATCTTCAGAAGAGCAGTTCATGGCTGGATTATTCAATGAGAGGTTGAAGAGGCTGAAGAGCTAGAGAAAGAACATTCAGGAAAAAAATTTACCTGGAGTCAAGTGTGGCTTTGTTTGGCATATGGTCCATGAAAGAGAAGGTCCTGTTGACAGAGGAGACAGAAGGGCAGCTGAATATCCCTACCGGTGGATGCAACGGATGCTACAGGCCATGCAGATTCCTCAATCCCAAGGCTGCATTAGAGACCGCTGTAAGCCATTGACACCCTCATCTCTTGTACATCTCTATGGATATCAAACTGTAGGCGAATCAGGCAAAAAGCAAGTCCTGTGCCCTTTATATGCCAACACTTTCTTGAATAAAACCAAGCCCAGCAAAGCAAAACTGGAAAGTCAGATGTTAGTGTAAGTAGAGTTAATGAAACCCAGTCAGGTCCCAGCAATGGCTTGGTTTCAAGTGTGGTAGAAGGGTAAGAGACAGTCTGTGGAGGGAAAAGTTTCTAAGCTACTGTGTCCTCTTGGGCTTCACTCGAGATCGCACTGAAAGGCATTTCTTATTCACCTTATTAATAATTTTTCATGGGATTTGGGGCTGGTCCGAGGTGATATCTTTAAGCCTGGTTTTTAAGATATACCAATATATCTGAATAATGATACAAAACCTGTGCCTTTTATTCCCTCGGTAATGTTTTGTACTCAGAGGATAAAATGAGTAAGACATTTTGCAAAACAGGAGTCCTGTCAATATGCTAAGGTTGGTGCCAGGGAAGAGGAGAAAGGACTCCTCTATCTAATCTTGCCTCCGGAAATGGCAGAATTCCAAGTTGTTTGGAATAAGAGCCCGTGACAGAGAGGAACCTTTGGCAGACCCAAACACTTCTTTTCCCTGATAATGACATCGAGGTTGTGATTCTGTTTAAGAGTTCCCAGTTTCCTCTCTTTCTCTGTAGAAAACAAACAAGCAAACACATAAACTCACTCATTAGTAAATATAAGTAAAGAATATCTCTGGGCTAAAATTAAACCCTGTAGCTCTGATGAATCGCATTTACCCACAGTTACAGTTTTTCCTTTCCTTGGGCAGATCTGAAGTTGTGTGGAAACATGCTAATTGTTTTAATGTCCAACAACCGTTTTTAGTTTCTTTGACAGAGACTAGCCCAGACTCAAAGGGAATGAAACAACTTAGTGAGGATAGCCTAGGTGCTCGCTCATGCCCACAAGCTAGCAAAGTTACTGTGGTGTTGCCCAGAATCAGGAATGGGAGAGACAGAGTCTTGCCCCCCACCAAAGGCTTCTCGAAGAACCGGTGTGTACTGGGAAAGCCACTCTGTCTCTGCCCAGAGCTCCCATCATTTCTGTCCCGCGGAACAGCCACAGAAGCCACAATGCCTATTTTCTTCTCGTCACGTGTAACCGCCTGGGTTTGAACTGGGGAAGCTGCAGGCACCCCACACGCATTGATAGAAGCCAGAAATGCCATGGGCTGCTCTCAAACGGAGCCTGGAGTTTCATATTTTTGGATGATAAGCGAAAGGCTTCACCTGTTTATTCGCTATTGACGAAAGGCGAGCTTTGGCCCTTTGCACCTGCTAATGCTCACTTCTTATACCTACGTGACCCATGCAGCTGTTCATTTCAATTAGCCCAGAGCCAGCCTTGGCATTTACTCACAGAAACAATGCCTCACTGAGGAGGGCCTCTGCGCATTTGTATTGGCACACTTCCAGCTCGCATTTGGCTTCTGCGCACTCTACGGCCTAGCTCCCTGACTGTAAGGTCACACTGGACGTCCGAGCCACGAAAAACTACAGGAATTCTTCTGGTTTGCTTAACATTTCTTTCCTTTTTGTTTTCTTTCGCAGATACCATTTTTGCCATTTTCTCCACCTGTACATTGTACTTTATCCTCTCTGTGTGTCTCTGTGTCTCTGTGTCTCTGTGTCTCTGTGTCTCTGTGTCTGTGTCTGTCTGTCTGTCTGTCTCTCTCTCTTTCTCTCTCTCTCTTTCTCCTTCCCTGTCCAACAGAGTGACACACACAAGAAGGCATTTGTTACAACTCTTTCTTTATAATCACAAAATGGCAAAAAATAGATGAAAGAAAAGGAAGCCAATGGTGTGAAGAGTCCTTAATTATCGAATAAAACCACAGCTAAGTAAGGCTTGCTCAGCTTTCCCTTCCTTGACTTCAATGCTGAGTTTGTATTTAAACCTCAGTCCTCTGGTTAAAAGAGATTTCAGACCCTCCCAACCACAAATAATCAGTGCCATTGCCTTGTCCAGGGTGATAAGTACCAATCATCTACTTAGCCGGGCTTCCATGAGGGCAGCTAGTGCAAAGAAAGTCCTGCCCGAACCAGTGCTAAATGCACCACTGCTCTCTGCTCCTCTTCCCAAACCTCGCAGACATCACTTCTCCATATGAATTATATTGAATGTGACCTTTTATGACATGCCTAAGAGATGCTTGGCGACATTTCTTTATTCACTCTCTAAGACTTTCCCTGTTGCTGGTACAGACAATTTATCACCTCATGGGCAAAAAGACCATGTTCTTCCTGTAAGTGAAGCTGTAATCTTGCTGGGAGACATTTGATATATGCCCAGTGCTGAAAAAGTTCCTTCATTCAAATAATGAGGGGCGGATACTTTCAAATCACTTACCTCTTACATTACACTCATGGTGAAATATCTTGCTCTGGCCTGTGATGCGACTATCTTTTGCTTCATGGAAAATGAGCCAACACTTTGGATCTGCCTTGTGTCTATGCAAACATCTGGAGCTAGCTGCATGTCTGGGGTAGGCAGATGTGTTCAGCAGCCTCCACTGCCTCTGCCAATTGACCTAAGTGAATAACCTCTTTCTCATTTGTAAGAAGATACGCACTGCACAAAATCTCATTTCTCAGTCTGAGGGTTTATATATTTAGTAAGAGAGAAGGTTCTAGAATGTTTGTGTATTTGCTTTGCTAACAAGTTTCCTGAAGTTTCCTAGATCTTTTTGTATTTGCTTTGCTAACAAGTTTCCTGAAGTTTCTGTTCGGGGGTTAAATTTTTAGCAGGTATGTGATACAATGAATGGAAGTAGGGTTACCAGGGTCAGCCAAGGATGGAGGAATATGAGACAGAAGCTTCACATTTTACAAAACAAAGGTTTGAAAAAGAATAATACTGCATTTAACAACTGGAGATTAGAACCCACCAGTGGTATCATGAGTAAATATTAAATATGCAGGCCTGGGGAGTTAGGGTCAGTCACCCAAGTGCTTGCAGTACATGTCTGAGAACTTAAGCTTGATCTCCAGAATCCATGTACATAGACCAGTATGACAAACCCAGAATCCGGAAGGCAGAGACAGTCAGATCCTGGGGATTCATTGATAATCAGTGAATCCTAGTGAAAGTTCCTGTTAAAAAGAAAAAAATGCAGACAGCTCACGGAGAACAACACCCAAAACTGAACTCAGGCATCCAAAGCACAAAGACTGCATGCACACATGAACATACATATAACCAACACAGACACAAAGATGAAAACCTGCTCTGTAGAAAAATAGACTAAATATAGTGCTCACTTCTGATTAATATGTTTCATGCAGTATCTCTTCAGTACACTAAATGGATGCAGGGGGATTTGAAAGCGTGGAAACTGAGACATGGGTCTGGCTCTACAAGTGACAGAATCGGTCCATTCTGTTTGCTTGGGTTGTGAAGATGCCCATTGCAAAGGGAGCAGCCACAAGGCTCAGAGTGCCTCTGTTATTTGCAGAGACTTATAATCAGATGGATGGAGTCTTCTTGCTTCTGTCTGGGTGACTCATATAGTTAATTGGAGCTATGCCAAAGAGTCTCTTTTCATATCAAAGCAGTTTGGGGAAAATTATATTTATTTGGATAGTTTCACACTTTTGAGTTTTGATTTCATTTAAACCAGTACTAATTTACAATTACGGATTTCCAACTTATTCCATAAGCCAAATGCCAGCTCGTTTGTGTTGTAACAAATAACACAAGCCCAAACATTTTGCTGAGGGAGTGACTGGTCCCCCAACTGCCCCCCCCCCTTTTCATCACTTAGCAGCAACAATAAAAATCAAATAGTCGCCCGAATGTACTAATAATATTCACCAACCACCTCTGAAATGGCACATACCAGTAAGCACTGGGATTGTACCAATGAAGATTTGACCCCTGAATAAAGAGCTCCCATCTTTATTTAAGCAAACAGGAATATCAAAATGCATAAAGCATGGTAGAATAATTATACACCAGTTACTCTCAAATGGAGAATTAGTAGTGAATTCTAATACTAGCCCTGTGAATGACCTTGCTGAAAATATAACATTTCTACTACATTTTCAAGCAGCGTTAAAGGGACAGCACAGAGACAGTGACTTGTTTTTCCTTTGGTGCTGGAATCTATGCTGTCAACTGGGCAACCAGTTATTGTGCCATGGAACTGTAACAAACACACGGGAACCTCTGGAGTGAAAATTGCCAGCATTTCATATGGTCTGAGTACCTATGGAAGGAGGAAAGTTGCCTCCAAAGAATTTGACCACGAAAGAGAGTGAGAGAAAATCAGACACTTGGAGAGAAATTGTGTGTAAAGAAAGCCCAGGGGGAAATAGCTAGATCAAATTCCAAGTGCTCTGAAATGTGTAGTGGGCTCTGGGAGAGAGGGAGAGAGAGAGAGAGAGAGAGACAGACAGACAGAGAGAGAGAGAGAGAGAGAGAGAGAGAGAGAGAGAGACAGAGAGAGACAGAGAGACAGAGAGAAGATCTATGTGTGGCCAAGGATCAAGGATGCAGGTAGGTTGGGGCCCTTTTGTTCTGAGTTTCTGCGGCTGGAAATACTGCATCATGTTCCAACAAAGTAAGTCATAGTGTCCCTGAGGATCTAGCCCAGTAGTGATGATGCCTCCATCGGGGCTGATGTCAGACGGACATTAAAGCAACTTGCTGTTCATCCTTCCAACCCAAGCCATCCCCAGTCCACATGTCCTTGGGATGGATCTTCATGGTCCTGTTATTCATAGCAAACCGCCATATTCATTCAAGCCTGGATACCTGTATGAGCCAACCAATGAGAAGAGTGCCTCTATCCACTCCGCTGTTACTGTGATGTTCTCCACTTCCCAACGCGCCTCCCATACTTTCTGTTAGACTTTGCCTCTTGTCAAAGACAGTATGCTTACAAACTAAATTGATCATATGGGATTGTCAAGCCATCGTGAATTGATAAAACTCCCAAGTGAGCAGATAACTGGATGATGGTCTTGACTTGGCATTAGGAGAAAGGCAAGGTCACTTTATACATACAGAATTTTTCTCTTGCTTCTGTCTTTTTGAGAGTATTTCTGGTGCTTATCCAGACACTGGCCTTGTTTTCATTCCTGGTGTCTTTGGGCTTTGTACAAGGGTTCATCCTGTGTAGGTTCATGCCCCAAACCTTCCCCTGCCTCTAGCTGTCTAGCACAGATTGGCTTACAGTGTGGTTGACTATGGGTAGTAGAACTAAACATGGCAATATGACCTCAAGGAATGGGTGACTTAGCCAAGACAAGAATATAAGTTCATCTTGTATTCCTGTTTCTACAGACTTGAGAGACAGCACAGATTCCTTAAGCCTTCAATTCTGGATTTCTAGACAGAGATATTTACACCTTTCCTGACTCTTTTGAATAGTATTTGAAAAAAAAAATCAAGTTAGGTGATGTCTGCAGTGCTATTTCTGCCATCAGGCTGATCGCAGAGGCTATACCAGTGTCCAGGATTAATTAGATTGAGCACAATAAATATCAGACAAGCTATATAGATAAGATGGGCAGGATAGAGCCTCCTGGTAACTTCTTACTCCATTTGATATATGCATGAGGTCTGGTAGTTGTATTGCGGTGCATATAATTTTAAAAAGCCACACTAACTCTTTCTCAAGAGCTCCACCAGAGCTCTTTCAACCTCTCAGGCTAGTTACACCAGGGTGTCAACAACCACCCCAGGTTTACTCAGTGATCACACTACCTCTTCCAGGCTCTGATGGCTCCTAGCCTTGTGCCTCAATGGTCATCTCACCCAGTTCCCAAGGCTAGCTTCACCAAACCACTCTGGTCTTTGTTCTTTGGCTAGTGTCAGCAATAGCTGTCTCACACAGCTCCCTTTAGTGTAAGAAAAAACATTAGAGACTTTTATATTTTAAAACTGACCAGATAACTCAAATGCTAGGTGAAGACCACCCTGCCTCATCCTCCTTGGCCTCTGTAGCCACCTGCAGAGGCTACAAACTATCTGTACCCCAAGAGACCTACATGCCTACAGCTTCCTGGAAAACACACTCCCATCTCTCTGCCCAGGGACTAGCTTCTGCTGTCTTTATTTAGCCAATCAAAAAATTAGGGAAACTCCCCCTACATCTCAACATTTCTATCCAATAAAAAAAAATTTCTTACAGATATAAATTGAAAAAAATCACTACAAGTAAATTACATAGTATGAGGTACAAATGACATCCAACCCAATAATTAGATGTTAACCAAGTGAAAATATCTAGACCTACAGACCCAGTCTTCCTATTTCAAGTTTGGCTGGGGAATGGCCTACATATGAGCATAATACCCAAATTAACATAATGACTCATGATTCCTTGCCACTACATAGTTATATTGCCTGCCTCCCATGCTTAATTATTAGCTTTAGTCAACAGTTCAATATAACACTTCTAATCCTAGTCAATCATAGTTCCAAGGATTTTTAAGTTTGATGCTGGACTGAGGAGATGGCTTTGTAGATAAAACACTTGGTACATAAGAATGAAAAAGTTCGCTTCAGGTATCTGCTTTGGGATCTCAACAGCCTGGACCACGGCACTTGGTCTCCAGGAAGTACAAGAGGCCTGGTGTGCACCCAGAGGCAGACTGGGAAGACACAGCTTGCTACGGTGGGTCTGGCCCCACAGAGCTTAGGTTCCAGTCCTGAGGCCTCTGGTGGGAGCCTTCAAATCTCTGCATCGGGATCCAGAACAACCTGGGCTACAACAACACATCTCCAGGCCTTGCAAGAGGCCAGAGGGGCAACCAGGAGGCCGGCTGGGAGGAGTCGGTGTGCTCCGGTGAGTCCAGCAGGCCCTGGGCAGGAGCCTTCAGGTGTCTGCTTTGGGATCTGAACAGCCTGGGCCACAGCACCCTGTCTCCAGGCAGTGCAGGAGGTCATCTGTGCACCAGAGGCTGAGAAGAGGCAGCTTGCACTGGTGAGTCCAGCATTGACAAGACCAACTAACACCAGTGAGAACTAGATGGCAAAAGGCAAACGCAGGAAGGTCACTAACAGAAATCAAGGCAATATGGCAGCATCTGAACCCAATTCTCCTTTAACAGCATGGCCTGGATACCCCATCACAGCAGAAAAACAAGATTTGGATTTAAAATCACTGGTCATGATGCTGGTACAGGAACACATGAAGGACATACTTAAAGAAATTCAGGAGAAAATGGATCAAAAGTTAGAAGCCCTTAAAGGGAAACACAAAAATCATTGAAAGAAATTCAGTAGAATACAAAAGCCAGTAAGGAGGAAATGCAAAAGTCACTTAAAGAAATACAGGAGAACTTTGGTCACCAAGATGATGTCATGAAAGAGGAAACACAAAAATCTCTTAAAGAATTACAGGAAAACACAAACAAGCCAAGTGAAGGAGCTAAGCAAAACCATCCAGGATTTAACATCAGAAGTATAAACAACTAAGAAAATTCAAAGGGAGACAATTTTGGAGATAGAAAACCTTGGGAAGAAATCAGGGGACATAGATGCAAATATCAACAACAGAATACAAGAGATAGAAGAAAGAATCTCAGATGCTGAAGATACCATAGAAACCATGGACCCAACAGTTAAAGAAAATGCAAAATGCAAAAAGCTTGTAACCCAAAACATCCAGGAAATCCAGGACACAATGAGAAGACCAAACCTAAGGATTATAGGCATAGATGAGAGCAAAGATTTACAAGTTAAAGGGCCAGAAAATATCTTCAATAAAATTATGGAAGAAAACTTCCCTAACCTAAAGAGAGAGATGCCCATGAATATACAAGAAGCCCAGAGATCTCCAAAGAGACTGGACCAGAACATAACTACCTCCTGTCACATAATAATCAAAACCCCAAATGTACTAAGCAAAGAAAGAATATTAAAGGCAGTAAGAGAAAAAGGCCAAGTAACATATAAAGGAAGACCTATCAGAATCACAGCAGACTTCTCACCTGAGACTATGAAAGCTAGAAGATCCTGAACAGATCTCATGCAGACTCTAAGAGAACACAAATGCCAGCCAAAACTACTATACCCAGCAAAACTCTCAATCACCATAGAAGGAGAAACCAAGATATTCCATGACAAAACCAAGTTTACCCAATATCTATCTACAAACCCAGCCCTACAAAGGATAATAGGAGGAAAACACCAATACAAGGAGGGAAACTTCACCCTGGAAAAAGCAAGATAGTAACCTTCTTTAATCAAACCCAAAAGAAGATAACCAATCAAATTTAAAAAATAACATCAAAAATGACAGTAAGTAATAATCACTATTCATTAATATCTCTTAACATCAATGGGCTCAATGCCCCAATAAAAAGACATAAACTAACTGACTGGATAAGGAAACAGGACCCTACATTTTGCTGCATACAGGAAACACACCTCAGTGTCAAAGACGAACACTACCTTAGAGTAAAAGGCTAGAAGACAATTTTACAAGCAAATGGTCTCAGGAAACAAGCTGGAGTAGCCATTCTAATATCAGATAAAATTAACTTTCAACCCAAAGTCATCAAAAGAGTCTCTGAGGGACACTTCTTGCTGGTCAAAGGAAAAATACAACAAGAAGAACTCTCAATCCTGAACATCTATTCTTCAAATTCTTTTATGAAAGGGTATCCTCATTCATAAAAGAAACTTTACTAAAGCTCAAAGCACATATTGCACCTAACACAATAATTGTGGGTGACTTCAACACTGCACTTTCCTCAATGGACCAATCAGGAAAACAGAAACTGAACAGGGACACTGAAACTAATTGAAGCTTTGGACCAATTAGATTTAACAGGTATATATATAGAACATTTTATCCTAAAGCAAAAGAATATACCTTTTTCTCAGCCCCTCATGGTACCTTCTCCAAAATCGACCATATAATTGGTCACAAGACAGACCTCAACAAATATAAGAAGATCGAACTAATCCCATGCCTCCTATTGGGTCACTATGGAGTAAAAGTGGTCTTCAATAGCAACAAAAACAACAGAAAACCCACATACACGTGGAAACTGAACAATATTCTACTCAATGATACCTTGGTCAAGGAAGAAATAAAGAAATTAAAGACTTTTTAGAACACAATGAAAATGAAGACACAACATACCCAAATCTATGGGACACAATGAAAGCAGTGCTAAGAGGAAAACACATAGCCCTGAGTGCCTCCAAAAAGAAAATGGAGATAGCATATGCTAACAGCTTAACGACACACCTGAAAGCCCTGGAACAAAAAGAAGCTATTTCACCCAGGAGGAGTAGAAGGCAGGAAATCATCAAACTCAGGGCTGAAATCAATCAAGTAGAAACAAAGAGAACCATACAAAGAATCAACAAAACCAGGAGCTGGTTCTTTGAGAAAATCAACAAGATAGATAAACCCTTAGCCAGACTAACCAAAGGGCACAGAGACAGTATACATATTAACAAACTTAGAAATGAAAAGGGAGATATAACAACAGAAACTGAGGAAATTCAAAAAATCATTAGATCCTACTACAAAAGTCTATACTCAACACAACTGGAGACTCTGGAGGAAATGGACAGTTTCCTAGACAGATATCTGACACCAAAACTAAATAAGGATCAAATAGATCATCTAAACAGTCCCATAACACCTGAAGAAATAAAAAGGGTCATAGAAAGTCTTCCAACCAAAAAAAGCACGGGACCAGATGGCTTCAGTGCAGAATTCTATCAGATCTTCATAGAAGACCTAACACCAATACTCTTCAAACTATTCCACAAAATAGAAACAGAAGGAACTCTACCCAACTCATTTTATGAAGCCACAACTATGCTGATACCAAAACCACACAAAGATCCAACAAAGAAAAAGAACTTCAGGCCAATTTCCCTTATGAATATTGATGCAAAAATACTTAATAAAATTCTTGCCAACCGAATCCAAGAACACATAAAAACGACCATCCACCATGACCAAGTAGAATTTATCCCAGGGATGCAGGGATGGTTCAATATAAGGAAATCCATCAATGCTATCCACTACATAAACAAACTCAAAGAAAAAAAACCATATGATCATCTCATTAGATGCAGATAAAGCATTTGACAAAATTCAGCATCCTTTCATGCTAAAAGTCTTGGAAAGAACAGGAATTCAAGGCCCATACTTAAACATCGTTAAAGCAATGTACAGCAAACCAGTAGCCAACATCAAATTGAATGGAGAGAAACTTGAAGCAATCAGTAAAATCAGGGACTAGACAAAGCTGTCCTCTCTCTCCATATCTTTTCAATATAGTACTTGAAGTTCTAGCTAGAGCAATTAGACAACATAAGGAGATCAAGGGGATACAAATTGGAAAGGAAGAAGTCAAATTATCACTATTTGCAGATGACATGATAGTCTACTTAAGTGACCCGAAAACATCCAACAGAGAACTCCTACAGCTGATAAACAACTTCAGGAAAGTGGTTGGTTATAAAATCAACTCAAGCAAATCAGTTGCCTTCCTATACTCAAAGGATAAGCAGGCTGAGAAAGAAGTTAGGGAAATGACACCTTTCACAATAGCCACAAACAATATAAAGTATGTTGGTGTGACTCTAACCAAACAAATGAAAGATCTATACGACAAGAACTTCAGGTCTCTGAAGAGGGAAATCGAAGAAGACCTCCATGTAAAACCAGATACACTGAAATTAATAGAAAAGAAACTGGGGAAGACCCTTGAGGACAAGGACACATGGGAAAAGTTCCTGAACAGAACACCAATAGCTTATGCTCTGAGATCAAGAATTGACAAATGGGACCTCATAAAATTATAAAGTTTCTGTAAGGCAATGGACACTGTTAAAAGGACAAAATGGCAACTATCAAGTTGGGAAAGGATATTCACCAACCCTACATCTGATAGAGGGCTAATATCCAATATATACAAAGAACTCAAGAAGTTAGACCCCAGGGAACCAAATAACCCTATTAAAAATGGGGTACAGATCTAAACAAAGAATTTTTACCTGAAGAAATTCGGATGGCCGAGAGGCACCTTAAGAAGTGCTCAACATCATTGGTCATTAGGGAAATGCAAATCAAAACAACCCTGAGATTTCACCGTGCACCAGTCAGAATGGCTAAGGTCAAAAACTCAGGAGACAGCAGGTGTTGGCAAGGATGTGGAGAAAGAGGAACATTCCTCCAATGCTGGTGGGGCTGTAAGATGGTACAACCACTTTGGAAAACAATCTGGTGGTTCCTCAGAAAACTGGAACTTCCAGAGGATCCTGCTATACCTCTCCTGGCCATATACCCAAAGGATTCCCTGGCATGCAATAAAGACACATGCTCCATTATGTTCATAGCAGCCTTATTTATAATAACCAGAAGCTGGAAAGAACCCAGATGTCCCTCAAAGGAGGAATGGATACAGAAAATGTGGTATATTTACACAATGGAATACTACTCAGCCATTAGAAACAATGAATTCACAAAATTTTTAGGCAAATGTTTTGATCTGGAAAATATCATCCTAAGTGAGGTAACCCAATCACAAAAGAATACAAATGCAATCTCTGATAAGTGGATATTAATTAGCCCAGAAGCTCTGAATACCCAAGGCACAAATCACATAACAAATGACTCCCATTAAGAAGTATGGAGAGGGTCCTGATCCTGGAAAAGTTTGATCTAGCATTGGAGGGGAATATAAGGACAGAGAAAAAGGAGTGAGGTGATTGGAGAATGGATGGAGAGAAGGTTTATGGGACATATGGGGAGGGGGGATCTGGGAAAGGGGAAATCATTGGAATGTAAACAAAGAATATAGAAAATAAAAATATTTAAAAAATAATGAAAAAGTTCAGATGCCTAGAACCCACATAAATGCCAAGTTGAAATGCCTAACTGTAATCCTAGCATAAGGATGGTTGGCATGTGACGGACCAAGCCGAATAGATAGACTAGTAAAACCTGTGAGGTTAGTGTTCAGCTGGGACACCCTGTCTCAGTGAGTAAGATGTGGAATGATAGAAGAACACTCTAAGGCCAAACTCAAGCCTTCACAGGCACACACACACACACACACACACACACACACACACACACACACACACACAAAGATCCACATACCATTAACATACATACATTCAGACAAATTTCAATACACATATACAAACATGTCTCTCTCTCTCTTTCTCTCTCTCTCTCTCTCTCTCACACACACACACACACACACACACACATGCACACACAAAGATCCACATACTATTAACATACATATGCTCAGACAAATTTCTCTCTGTCTCTCTCTCCCTCTTTCTCTCTCTCTCTCTCTCTCTCTCTCTCACACACACACACACACACACACACACACTAAGGTCCATATACCATAAATATGCACCTCATACAAATGTCAACACACACACATATTACTGCAACATTTAAGGAGTCAAGTTCAAATGGACTTTTAACTCAATCGAAAAATACTCTTCTCTAAATTACTAAAAAGCTGAATTGTGAAATCGCAAACTTTATAGGTCTTTAAAATATATTCTTTCTATGGTATTCTTTCAAAAAAACGTGTAGCTACAGAGTGAATACAAAGAGACAAAATATAAGCTAGTGTTTAGTATGAAGCTATAGATTAGCTGATCCAAGCATCTCAGGATGAATATGGGAGTCACTTGTATTAATGGAGCTAGATCTTAAAATGCCTCTAACCCTTCATTGAAAACTAGGAATTCTTCTGCTCTGGGTGGTTTGAACTCATTTAAGAGTTCCAACACTTTGTAGATGATGGTGGACATGGCTGAAATAGCTTGTCAGAGATAGCTTTTTTTGACCTCAAGTATCTGTTCACCTTAAAAGAATGATGTTTGGAACAGTGGTAAAAAAGTGAGTTTAGAGTTTATAAATGGCTGAGCACTTGCTTTTGAAGAAGACCTGAGTTCAGTTTCCAGAGCCATGTTGGTTGGCTCATAACTGAATGATCCAACTCCAGGGCATCTGCCACGTCTCTCTGGCGTCCTTGAGAAGATGAACACAGGCATGCATATATATGAGTGGGCATGTACACATACAGATACATAAAGATAAATTATAAAATGTGAGTTGGATGCACCATTGCCCGAGCCTGATTCTGAGTTGTAAGTACAAACATCACGACTCAGGCTTACTATGTTCTTCAGTTCACCACAGGGCTTGCTCCTCTCCGAGTCACTTCTCATAAAACCCATAAAATCAGTTTCAGGACTTATCTCTTTTGGACGTATGTCATGAGACTGGTTTGTTATTTTAACTACTTTGGATAATTTATTGGTATAAAATGAATCCAAATTTAGGAGGTCAAGCACTTAATTTGTGGCTAGGCCCCAATGGTGAGGTTAAATTAAATCATGCTTCTATTTTTAAACCAAACCGTGCTTAGAATCAAAAATCTTAAATTGTTTGTGTATTTGGGGCTTCATTTAATTTTTTTTCCAAAGGAAAAGTTCTTTATGTTTCCCTGTACTAAGTTCCTCATGCATGGTCTGATTTCTTTCAGCATCATGGTGAGATCCTTTTGGTGGAAAGTTAATGATGTTTTCCAAGCAGCACACTCCCACTAGGGAACCAGATGGCAGAAAGCAAGGGGTATCTTAGACATCAGGACAACTCTCAAATGAGTTTTGGCCAGGTAGCTTTGTCTAAGACTCTAAGGCCAAATTCAAGCCTCCACAGGCATACACACACAAAGATGCACATACCATAAACATACGTAAGTTCACACAAATGTCACAGCACATATACAAACATCACACACACACACACACACACACACATTGCATAGTTTCCTTGCAAATATGACCTCCTGGTTAAGACAGCTAAGGTCCCTAATCTATAACATCATTGTTTTTATTTTAAAGTATTGAGTGCTTCATTTGCATGCATATCTGAACAGTATATGGGCACAACACCTTCGAGGCCAGAGGAAGGTATCGCATCCCTTAGAACTAGGAGTTCTCAACAAATGTGGGTGCTGGGAACTGAACTGGAATGGATCCTCTGCATGAGAAGTCAGTGCTCTCAACCACTGAGCCTGCCTCCACAGCCCATGGTTCTGTCATCTGCAAATGTTCTTCAAAAATATCCTCATTTGTGATAGTCAGGTGACTGCCACTTACAATCAAAGTTGCAACAGGTATAAACAAGTTGCAGAAAGCACAGAAATAGAGACTCAAGAGTTTAAAGATTTCTATTGTAATTACTTTATTATGCTCCTAGGTTATTTACTGTGAAGATGCACAACCACAGTATAACCATCCTACATAGCCGTATTTACAATACCCAGCATAAATATCCAAACTATACTTGCAATATTTGGTTTCATAAACTGCTCCAAAATACAAAGGAAATGAGGACAAAATATTTGGATTTGAAAATATCTTGGTAGAGCCCAGGAAGGATTTGTAACCTTAGCATTTGGGAGGCAGAGACAGAAAGATCCTCATGGCATGCTTGCCAGCTTTCTAGCCAGAGCACCCTGTCTTAGAAAACAAGGTGGAGAACAGAGGAACCCCACGGGACTGGCCCCTGCCACCCACGTACATGTAACATCTTGTGAGGAAGCTTCGAGTGCAGGTAGCTCAGTGATAGGCTACCTGTTTGGAAAAAGTAAACTGTCTTACAAGTTTGAGTCTGAATTTGGTGAAACTGACCAGCAGTAGTTCATGAATATGTGAAATCAGCCAAACAAGTTAAACAGAAACAGGTTTGCTGTTCTCCATCCACGGAATTCTTCCCCACCCAGTCTCTGTGTGTGTTTGCGTGCCTGTGTGTTTGTGTGTGTGTGTGTGTGTCTCTATCTGTGTATATCTGTCTGTTTCTCTGTCTCCCTCCCTCTTTCTTTCTCTCTGTGTGTCTCTGCCTTTCTGTCTGTCTGTCAGTCTTTCTGTCTGTCTGTCTGTCTCTCTCTCTCTGTGTATGTGTGTATAGGTCTGTCTGTCTCAGTCTCTATGTCTCCCTCCCTTTCTGTCTCTCTCCCCCTCTGTTGCTCTCTGTGTGTTTCTTTG
This sequence comes from Apodemus sylvaticus, assembly GCF_947179515.1. Taxonomy (NCBI): domain Eukaryota; kingdom Metazoa; phylum Chordata; class Mammalia; order Rodentia; family Muridae; genus Apodemus; species Apodemus sylvaticus. The sequence goes on along the minus strand of NC_067473.1, from coordinate 176,023,780 downwards.
TGTGTGTGTCTATCTCTCTCTCTCTATGTGTGTATATCTGTCTCTTTGTGTCTATCTGCCTTTGTATGTTTCTGTGTGTCTTTGTGTGTGTGTCTATGTATATCTGTCTGTCTTCCTCTCTGAGCGTTTCTGTCTCTATCTTTCTCTCTCTCTGTGTGTGTGTGTGTGTGTGTGTCTGTCTGTCTCTCTCCCTCCCTCTCTGTATCCCTCCCTCTCTGTCTCCCTCCCTTTGTCTCTCTGTCTCTCTCTGTGGGTCTCTGTGTGTATGTATGTACCTGTCTGTCTCTCTCTGCTCCTGTCTCTCTTTCTTGTTGTGTGTATGTATGTGTGTGTGTGTGTGTGTATGTGTGTGTATATGTGTGTGTATATGTGTGTGTATGTGTGTGTATGCATGTGTGTGTATATGCGTGTGTGTATATGTGTGTGTGTGTGTATATATGTGTGTGTGTGATTGTATGTGTGTGTGTGTGTGTGTGTGTTTGTGTGAACTGATATGATCCTCTCTAAGGACTTTCTCTTTAACCCTGGCCTGAAGCCTGGAAACACTTGGCCCTGATGTTGTCTGAGACCAGAGCTTAATCTTGAGGGAAAACATACTTTTGGACAATAAAGCACTTTATTCTAATTCTTCCTTTCACAGTTTTGGAAATTGACTTTTTTTTCCTGTTGGTGGGTTAACTATTTCTCACCTGAAACATTTCAATAGAGTCATAAGGCTATTCCAATCTTATATTTATAGATACACATGTTGATTTTCAAATTCTTATTGCATTCACAATTCATATATTCTCCTGTGGAGCAGAAAATTCCTGTCAACATTTTTCCACAGTAACTTATCTCCAATTGTAGCAGAGGCTGAAGAGCAGAGACACTTCCTCCTGTAACAGCAACAGAAAGTGCAAAGGAAGAAAGCAAGCAAATTGTTACAAGGTAAGGATTCAAAAGTTTACTTTGTTGCCTGGAAGAAAAAAATAATCACTTTGTAGGACACAGTAAAAGGAGATAAAAACTGGTTTAAACTTTAAAAAGAAACAATTAAATCATACTGTCCCTAAATAGAAATTCTTTTGCATATACCTGCACTAACAGACTGTACTTCTCTCATAGGGCTCAGGACATGAGGATCCTGAGAGCCCCTCCCCCAGAGATGCAGAGAACAGGGGCTAAGACAGGAGCAGCGTATGAATACTTATCTGCAAGCAGGTTTCAGTCTTGATCACCCACCATGATTACAAAACAGCTATGAGGAAATGAGAGCGACTTCAAGGAAAAGATACGGACCGGCTTCTAGAGATATTTAAACTATTTGCAAAACGGCATCAAAGGAGTGTTTCATAATAGAGTCATAAGATGCTTTTTAAATACCAACAGCATAATCACAATGAAACACAAATGAATGGTTGTGACTATACATTGACGGTATCACTGAGAGGAACAACAGACAACAAACCATTACAGAGGAGGCAAAATGTAGGAGAGAGAGAGAGAGAGAGAGAGAGAGAGAGAGAAGAGTGCATCGTTCCATACCAAAACGATGTCACCACTTCTGTACTGCATGCCTAAATATATCCTTTGAACTTTCTAATTTGACTAATGAGGAAGCTGGTTTTCTTAGAGAATCCAAGTAGTTAGCAAAACCAGGCAGAAGTTGAGAAACAGCTGGCCCTGGGCTGTTCTCTTCACAGTATATAAAGCATCTTTCTGTTCAAGCAAGTCTGTGAGAGGCTTGAGGTATAGCATCGAATTGCTTTAATTAATAATTAATTAATCAATTAATTAATTATGACTGGAATTTTTCTTTATTGTTAAATTCAAATCCAGAGGTACATTTTGTTAACATATTTAATTTCAACTTTTTAAAAATGTACCATATATCTTTCAAATGTAAAAAGTACCCATTTTAGTATTTTATTAACTTGGTATAATTATGACTTGGCCCAGGAAAATGGATAGGCTGAATAACATTTAACATCCTTTTGCTGCTGTAAAGAATGTTCAGATGTATATATGTAGTGCTGTCATGAGACATAGTTTATATAGTTTGATTACATTTTTTCCTTTTATCTTCCTTTTTTTCTTTATCAGAATAACAGTTTTAGAAAGTCAAGTTTCACCAGGTAGAAAACATTTTTCTTATACCCATCGGCACACTAATAACATTCATATCTTCCAGCCAAAACAGGCTTGAACCTGGTAAATCCACATGTTTACTGTAAAGGACCACCGATATTGAACCAGCAGATCACAAGAAAAATAATCCCCTCAGCCTGTGTTATGAAGGGGTTAATTATGAGACTTGAGATAAGGTGTTCATATATCCCGGCACTTCATCAAGCCTTGGAGTCAGGAAACAAGGGAGACCAGATGAAGGGGCTAGGGATAATAATGGTGGCAAGTCCTGATTTCCCTAGAGGTGAGCTGATCTATGGTCACAAGCAAAGAGAAAAGGCTAGAAGGTACTATAACATTACCTTGGAGTACTTAACAGACTCCAGAGCGGTAACCCAGTGTCAAAAAAAAAGGCCCATCATCCTGTTCCTTTTAGGTAAAAGAGTTATGCCCAAGTACAAGAGGGGAATTCAAAATTCACATCTGAAATTAAACAGCTGAGAGGTATGATTTAACAATGCTCAAAACTCAATAAGCCAAAGATAAACAGCAAATTAGATGACTCAATGTCAAGAGGAAAAAAAAAAGCATCTTCCATCGATCCCATCGTCAAAAATTAATCTGCCTGAGAATGCCCTCTGCTCCAATGCCCGCGCCGACGAAGAGGGGAGGGACTGAGGAAAGCCGGTGTCCGCGTGCTTCACCTTCGGGCTAGACCCTGATTACATTCTCCTGTGAGACATTTCAGCATGAAGCGCCTCTCATGTTGGGACTGCAAAATTAAATTGCGATCAATACTTTACAAAAATAATTGGGGAAAAATGTTCAGAAGTCGGAGCTGCACTGTGTGGCCACAAACATATGAAAGTTATTTTTTTTCCTCTACCTTTCTGGGGGTTATCCTGCAGGATAGATCAGTTCAAAGGTGTCTCTTGACAATAGTGTTCTTGGAATGGTTTCGCTCACCTTGTTAGGGAGTTTTAAAAGCAGAGGAACACTGACAGCCTACCAGAGGCAGTAGCTCATTGCTGGAGTCTCTTCCCTTTCTATGGAGTAGATAAATCTAAGCCCACAAAATCTTCTCGTCTCCTCTTACTTTGGTGTTAACTTAAATTTCTTTGCAAATTAATTCTTATCCTTAAACAGAAAAAGGACAAAAGACAGACAGACAGACAGAGAAAATATATACCTACGCTCTCCACCCATGCACACTTGACTTAGTAGATTTAAGTTTTTTCTTCCTATATTTGATTCTGAATCTCTCAACATTTAAATGCTAGACACTGTAGTTAAACTTCAGATAAAATGTATTGAACCAAGCTCCTCTCTGCCCTGAGCCATACTTCAGCTTTTCCTCCTTTCCTCCCTCTAAACAGGTTTTTATTTTTGGCAAAGATTTATTTTTTTAATCCACAAAAGAAGGAGGAAGTGGGAATGTAAATGCCCCGTGAAATGTTGCCTCTTCAGTAAGTGGGCATTTTGCATTTGTTGTATAGAAAGTTCAAAATATTGTATTTTTATAATTACATTTTTCAGAATCAGCCTGGGTCTTACTGGAGTCTTATTTGTGGCTTCACTATTCTGACAAGATGCTCTACTGATTTTCCTCCCATGAATCATTTGTTATGCCTCAGTCACACCTGCAGGGAAATTAAGTAGGTGCATTAGGAAAACACCACACACACCATACCCAAGTAGGTGGGACACAGCTAGTCAAATGAAGGCACCCAGAGAAGGCAATCAATGGCTTCCTGTCATCGGAGGGAAGGGGGAAGGGTTGAATGCTGTCCTGGAGAGCAAGGTCAGAGTGAAGGAACTGAGAGTGTGTTTAGTCTCTGTGAGGATGACAATACCTTGTGGTAGACAACAAACACAGAGAAGGAAGTGACCTTCTCTGGTGAGAGATTATACCTCTTGTGAAATTGGGGGGGGGGGGTAGCAAAGGAGTGGCTTCTAGGGGGACACCTCTAAGTGAAGCAGGTAACTGGTGGTGCGTTGTCACTTAGATAGATTAGATGTTGCACTTGCAACTTCAACCCAAATGCCTCCCACCACCCTATGTGCCCTTGAAAACATTTTATATTGACACTGCCATCAGAAGATAGGATGCTAATGATCAAATAGCATCACCACCTGTCTGTGCTGGTGTGTGTAAAAAAATGCATGTCTATCCATGTGTGATCATCACATGTGGCAGGCTGGTATGTGTGAACACAGATCTATCCGGGCAAATAGTTATCATATGTATCATCCTGGTGTGTGTGTGTGTGTGTGTGTGTGTGTGTGTGTATACACATGTCTATTCAAGCCAATGATTATCACAAGTGGCATGTTAGTGTATGTGAACATATATCTACCCAGGCAAATGATTATCACATGTGCCATACTGGTGTGTGTGTGTGTGTGTGTGTGTGTGTATACATGTCTATTCAAGCCAATGATTATCACAAGTGGCACGTTAGTGTATGTGAACATATATCTATCCAGGCAAATGATTATCACATGTGTTATCCTGGTGTGTGTGTGTGTGTGTGTGTGTGTGTGTATACATGTCAATTCAAGCCAATGATTATCACAAGTGGCTTGTTAGTGTATGTGAACAATATATCTATCCAGGCAAATGATTATCACATGTGCCAGCCATACTGGGGTGTGTGTGTATGTGTGTGTGTGTGTGTGTGTGTGTGTGTGTGTGTGTATGTGTGAACAGGTCTATCCAGGCAAATGATCATCGCATGTGCCATCCTGGTGTGTGAACACATGTCTACCAGGCCCCCACATGTTAACCAATCCCTCCTCATCTCAGACTCAGTTCCCTGGGCCAGCATTTCATAAGCTGCTCTGTTCCCCCATGAATTATTTCCTTGCCCAGATATCACTGCTCGCCCTGGGCCTCTCCATATAAATTCTTAAAGCAGGATTTTATTTGCCATTTTTCTTGTTAGTCCCTGGTGTTAGTTTCTAAGCATTGGGTGCCATGACAGTCAGGTCTGATTTATGTACTTCACCTGCCTGCTGGTGTCACACAGGCTGTGGACTAGAGGGTGACACTGAGAACCCTTTGACATGTCCAGAACATCCTGCTTCAAATTTTTGTTCCATTAAACTTTCTGCATTCCCCTTTCTGTTAGGTTACTCAAGAGAAATAAAATCAGTGGCAACCATATGACTGACTTTGTTCAAATAAACTCTGTCAAACATGATTATGCAGTTACCTGAAAAGCTTCACAGGAAATGGAACATTGGAGAAAGGAAAGGAATGAATGTGTCAGCTACCTCTAGTTTCTGCCAGGGTTTGGTGGTTAGTAGGAGGTAACCTCTGAGAATCTACTCATGAGCAAAATTAACCATAGTCTGAGAATCCAGTCCATATTCCTAGAAGAAATATACAAAGTCATTGGAGAAGAACAGAGTGGCTGCTGTGACAGCAAACTTGAAAATCACGATGGGACATGAGATCCAGGGAGAGCCTTTTCTTTAGAGGGCAGATAAGCTAACTGTGGGAAACAGCCACAGGAGGATGTCATAGGCAAAGCTGGCTTGCTTTCACCTGAGTGCCAGGTGGGGGGCAGAGCTCCCACCAACGGATGCCCTCTACCCAGCATTCCCAGGCAAGCAGAGATAAACATAAGAGTTGTAATAAATGCCCTTTGGGTCGTTTTGTTCTCCGAATCTCTTTTTGCTGATAGTATCTGGTTATTTTGGTTTTATAACTGGATCCCCGAGTTCTTGATTAATGTGTGATTACTCCTAGGAGATACAGTTTCATTTGATGTGATTGAGAGTGGGGGGAAAATCAAGCTTTATCCTACAAGCCTGAGGGCCAAAGTCTTGGCACTGAAGTATCACCCAAATGACATGTGCCACAAAGAACCTTTCAACACAGGAACATGTCTGTAAACAAGGATAATGTCCTCAAAGGAAATATATGCCCAGCACATGGCTTTCTCTAGCATATTCTCAAACATGACTGTATTACAAATTTTCACATTTGTTGTTAAAGCATAATCCTAAATTCTTACATAGGCTTCATGAGAATTCAGCCTTATCCACCTGACGACTGTGTCTCTGACTTTCTCAGGTCAGGTGGACCTTTTCTCCCTACTGTGGCAAAGTTGCTACTGTCGCGTATCATCTGCATTTACTACATATTTTGTCTGAAAATTTATTTTCCTAATTTCTTTTCTTCTTCCTGCTCACTAACTGAACCTTAACTAGTTAAGGAAAAGATTTCTGTGACATTCAGGACACAATTCCTTCTTACTACCTCATCCCACTGGCTCTTCAATGTTTATAATTATTATTATTATAATTATTATTTACAGACTTATTTATTTATTTATCTAAAACAATTGTATTCATTTCTTTTTTAAAATAATTTTTCCTCTACAAGTTTATATTTAATAATAACATCATGCGCGTTCATATTTGTTTGACTTAAAGGAGGCCCCCTGAGATGTAGAACTTTTAAGTAGTATATTTGTTTGGTTTGTGTGAGACAGGGTTGTACTCAATAGCCCAGGTTAGCCTTGAACTTATGGCTTTCCTCCCACTTCAGTCTCCTGAGTCCTATAACTCTACCTTCCTCAGTTAACATCTTTTACACGGGTTTTTATGAATACATGATAGACCTTACATAAATAGCTTAAGTATTCCATATTAGAGGGCACTGTTGCTTTATTTTGGTCAGATGGTAATACCACCATGAAACTTACAAATGACCCTTATTACAGAAGAAAAGCCTGTAGTTTGGTTTGTGCCTCTCCTCATAACTTTTGTCTGAAGCCACTAGACATTTAACACTGCTAAGGCTGGGCTTCCCATGTGGACCCTGAAGACTGCCAAAGGTCTGTAGTATTATGAGAAGATATGCCAGGGCCACAGATAAACTTCAAATTCTTGTCTGTGATTCTGGTTGAGTGGATAAACAACTTATAATCCAAGCAACATGATTCACAGTTGAGTTTTCTAATCCTGATGTCACTTTGCATTTCAGGAGTGGGGAGAAATACCCTGTAACAGTGGAAAGAGTGTAGATTCTGTAGCCTAAGGTGTTGTGCTTACATTTAGTTCCAACTCCTGGGTACATGCCCTCAAATAAGATCTTCCATCATGTCTGAATCCCAGTTTTTTCATCTATCAAATGGGACTAGTCATATTCCTATAGTTGACTTATAGGGTGTCAGTATGAAAGTCACAGTCTAGTGAAGAAGGGAATAATTGTTATATAATGTGTGCTATAAAATTGTTTGCATGTTAGGGCACCTACATATGAAGTTGAGATTTGGGGAGATTTTTCTAGCAGAGTAGATGTTTTAGCTGAGACTTGGGGGATTGACTCTGTGAGTATGGAATATATTCTAGAGTGACCCAAAAGGCAAAATGGTGAGAGTGGTGGATGTAGAAAACAACAGATAGAGTGAACCACATGCAAATCCATGGGAAATGTCTCCACGGATTCGCCATGATCACCCCATCCTGTTGCCTTCCTGTTTCCTTCCCTTGCCTCTATTATGCCCATCCCCATTAAAAGAGGGGAAGTAAATATACAGAATCATCATCCTTGTTGACTGGGAGGAAGAACCTGTCCTCTGAAGTTACTATAGATGATTAAGATTATATCCAGTTACTAAATATGATTTATACCTGGATCCTGGCTATCAAGACTTAGAGTTAAGTGGCTGCTCCTAAGTTCCCATCAGATTATTACTTTGTTATACACACGGTGCTTTGTTTTGAAACAGCATCTCACACAGCCTGTATGTAGAGTATGTCTTTCCATCTTAATTAACCTAAGCTGACCTGGAACTCTATGTAGTCAGAGGTAATTTGGGGCTCTGGAGGCAAGATTACAGGCATACACGACTGGGTTCACAGTATTAGCTTCTTTCCTTTTCTTTCCTTTCCTTTTCTTTCCTTTCCTTTCCTTTCCTTTCCTTTCCTTTCCTTTCCTTTCCTTTCCTTTCCTTTCCTTTCCTTTCCTTTCCTTTCCTTTTCTTTTCTTTTCTTTTATTTTCTTTTCTTTTCTAACGAGAAAGAGCTCAATGCAGGATGGCTGTCTTTTGGCTCATAGTTTGAGGACACTGTCCATCATGCAGGACAGCCATGGCATCAAGAGCTTGAGGAAGCTGCTCACCTTGTGTCCGTAGTCATGAAGTAGGAAGGGAAGATTGCTGGCACTCATGCCTTTCCCCACTTTGTCCTGAGTTCAGTGTAGGCTGTGTTACCTCTCACATTTAATTAACCCATCAGAATATGGTGTCTGTGTGGTAACAATCATGCTGTCTCTCCAATCTCCGCACTGAGTCAAGATTCTGTCAAGTTGCTAATATTAAATATCATGCGTAGTTTATACGGTGGTGAGGCTAGGGCAGACCTGCATGTCAAGTACCAATGGGGTTATATCTACAGTCTATAATCCAACCAAGTGCATTGTTTTAATATGGCACAATATAAGTGGCACAAAAGAACTTATTTTCTCAAAATGCATGACCAAAAAGATAGCACACCTCTGTGCTGTGCACATATTGCCCTCACCGGCAAGGGGTCATCTTAATTATGTGACAGGGTACCATTTGGAGGAAGTCAGGTGACAGTGGGCTGAGTTTCTCTTTATCCCAGTCCATATGCGGAGATAGGAGTAGAAAGGCTTTTATATTTTCCATGTGATATCTATGCAAGAACTTCATAGATTCTGCCATCAAAGGAGAAATCCAAACAAATATGGATTTGTTTCCAGGGATGAAGAATCTACAGACAGGAATACTTCATAGAGTTAACGTTGCTTTTATACTGTTTTATCAGTAACAGGTATCACAATGAACAAAAAATTCAATGGAAACAATTACCACCATCACCAAACCACACCATTCGACTTTCCAATATGGCATAATATTGGAATCCTGATTGTGTATTTTTTAAATTCAGTCAGTGTGATTTTATATAATTGTAAAAATCTGGCTGGATGTGGGGGCATGCCTCTCTAATCTCAAATTATAGGCAACTGTGTTTCTGTGAGTTTAGGCCAGCCTGGTCTCCAACCTTTGCTCCAGGCCAGAGAAGCTCAAAATCCAAGCAAACAAAGTCCCAACTGTTTGCTAGAGTTGAAATTGTCCCAGAGGACTGATGTCTAGTTCTGTCACCTGTTTCAACTCTGTCACAATGATCCATCCCCAATATCATTCCCTGTTTACTTTCAATGAGAAGAGGCACTTGATGTTTAAGGACACAGGGGATAAATGCAGCTAGGGGGAGAAAGAACTCAAAATCTAAAATTATACTAGTTATTTTAGGTTCAAGCTGATAAAGTTGTAGATTATTCTATTTTTTTAAAAAGTAAACTTTGACCTGAATCTCAAGAAAATACACCTGAAAACCAAGTAGCTTTAATTGTTTCTATATAAAAATGCAGAGTGGCATAAATATCAGATGGCTTCTGGGCAATGTATTTTCCTAGGTTGAATACAGTTTGGCCCCAGGGCAGCAGTCCAGAGAGGTGTAGTAACCAGAGAAATACGTTGTGATCCCAAATCAACCAGGGCTCATATTAACATCGTTAACATCGATGGCCAGATCACCACATGTGGCCCATGGTTCTCTGTATCCTCAGAAAATTTTCCCTACGGGGAAAAACAGGAGAAAAAAAAAGTCCAGAACTTTAGGAATGGTGCTTAAAAATGAAAATCTTAGAACCATTTCCTGATCTTTGCATTCTCATAGTGTTAAGAACACAGAAGGGGGCGGGGGTGTGAAATCCTTTCTTAGCCAGATGGGAGCAGAAGAAGCAGTGTCTTCCAGGAATGCCGGGGTGGTGTTTCTTTTTCCTGTTTCTGATATTCTTTCTACTAGTGGGAGAGAGGAAAAAGAATGCTTAAGTAAGTTCTAACAATCACTACTCACACTTCCGGGCATATTTAGTTTCTTAAAATCAGAGAGGAAAGAGGGGGAAATTCAGCAGAGATAGGAGAGAAGGAGCATGGTGAGAAAACTCTAATCCTTTAGGAGCCAAGTGAGATCTGTGTTTCTGAACTATTAAGTGAAGTGGAAACAGCCCAAGTCGTGGGTATTAGGCCCACAGGGCCCAGTTAGCTGGACTCAAATTCAAGGCCACAGAATATATATCCAACTTCGCTGCCGGCAGTTAATTACATCAATAGCCATCAGCAGAGGGTCTTCTGGCTGCCTGTTTTAGCTTATCCCAACACTTCTACCTTGATTGTTACCATTTTCCAAAGATTCCACAAAATCTTGGGAGCAATTTTAAAATCATGTCAACTTTGGATATGATTTATACCCACGGCTGCCTCTGTAAACATGACATTTAAAATGTACAACCAGGTAGCTCTTCTATGATTAGAATTTTAGCATTTATTTATTCCAAGTTAGGACCAAATAGTCTATTTTTTTTCCTCATGGGTCACTCTGAGGTCTCTCACACTATCATAGTCTCCATTATAAAACTACTGATAAATGTCACAGTGAATAATCATGGCAACTTCAATAGCTGGCTAAGTAATTATGAGTTTTTTCAAAAGACTTGAGTTTGGTTCCCAACAATCATATTGAGTGACTCACACTGCCTGTAACTCCAGGTCCAGGAGATCCAGCATCCTCTTTTGTACCCCTTAAGTATTAATATCTACAAATACAGAAAAGACACTTGCAGACACATAAACACACACACATATACATACCTGCATACACACACACACACATGCATGAACAATGCAATTTTTTAAATTAAGTTACCTCTAGAACTAGAAAGAAATATGAACAATGTAATTTTTTAAATTAAGTTACGTCTAGAACTAGAAAGAAATATGTAATATTCAGGGCTGATTGTATCTCCATCCATAGCTCAATGATTTTATTGTTTTATACAATGACACAATGAAAGATAAGACTATTTACAAAGTATCCTGACTACTTTGACACAATCTAAAGTCATCTGAGAGGAAGTAGCCTTGATTTAAAAATGGTTCCTAAGATTGAGCAGTAAGTAGGCAGGCAAGCCTATAGCCATTTTCTTTATTAATAACTGTGGCTCCTGGGCTGGCTGGTGGTCCTGGGTTCTTTAAGAAAGCAGGCTTGTCAGGCTATGAATAACACGCCAGTAAATAGCACTCCTACCTGGCCTCTACATCAGCTCCTGCTTCCACGTTCCTGACCTGAGTTTCTGTCTTGACTTCCCTCATTGGATCATGATCCAGGATATACAGGCTAAATTAACCCATTTCTACCCAAGTTGCTTTGAGTCATTGTGCTTCATCAGAGCAGTAGTAAACCCAACTGAGACCCACAGTTATTCAAAAACAGTGGTTTCAGAATTAAGTAAAATTAAAGTTAAAATATTATGTGATGAGGTTGTATGCTATGCAAAGCTTGCATACTGAATTTGTAGAGGATCTGAGTTCAGTTCCTAGCACCCATACTGAGTGTTCACGGCTACCTGTAACTATAGTTCTGGTGCCCTCTTCTGGCCTTCACAGGGATCTACATTCATGAAAAAATACACAGTGGTCTTCATATATGCATAATTAAAAGTAAAATAAATATTTAAATATATAAATTCGAAGTGAACCATGAAATTTGCATGCCAGTAAAGACATGGCTGGCTGACAGTGCTGAGCACGAAGGGAAAGCTGAACGTGGAAATATCCGGGTCTCGAAGCAGAGCGTTCTGCCCACCATCCCATTGTTGGTCCCATTTGCGAAAAGTTTGCCAAGTTCATCCTGATGCGCCCACCCTCACACTTCTCTGCCTCTTCTCCTCCCCACGCACCACCTCTTTTTAACGCTCAAGGAAGACCAACTCTGTCAGGGTTGCTGTTGCTGTGATAAAGTGGCAGGATGAGGAAAAGGTTAATGGCTAACGCTTCACATCACTGTTCATTGTTCAATAAAGTCAGGACAGGAACTCAAGCAGGGCAGAAACATGGAGGCAGGGGCTAAAACAGAGGCCATAGAGTGATGCTACTTACTGGCTTGCTCACCATGGCTTGCTCAGCCTGTTTCCTTATAAAACCCCAAAACAGCCCAGGGGTCTCCCAACCCACAATGGACTGTGCCCTCCCCCATCAAACACTAATAAGGAAAATGCTTTACAAACTTCCCTACAGCTCGATTTTATTATTTATCCTAGTCACGTTTCCTCCTCTCTGATGACCTTAGCTTCTATCAGGCTGACTTAATCCACCCTACAAAAGCTCCCTACCTTATTTGGAAACTAGCTTAGAAAACCATGGTAGACCGAGCAAAGTCCACAGTGACTTGACATTGACAGTTCCAGTTGCTCTCCCAGACAATAAGAGGCAGCTGTACTTTATGCAGAGGTGCAAGATCCCCACAGGTTCGTGTGTTTGAGTCCTTGGTCCCCAGTGGCTGGTGCTATGGTGGAAAGCTCGGGAGCTGGGAACTAGCTGGAAGAAGGTCACAGGGGGTTGTGGTCTTTGAGAGTGGGTCAGCCTTGGCCCTTTCTCAAAGCTCACCCTGATCTCTGTCCTCATGGATGTAAGCTACATGGCTGTATCTTTAGGGCTGTGAAAAGCAGAACCTTCTTAAAGCATGGACCGAGATGAATCTTCACTCTTAGTTGTTTTCTCCAATATTTTTATCATAGTAGTAAGAAAAGTGACACACAGGCCAGTGGTGGCGAACCCCAGCACTTGGGAGGCAGAGGAAGGTGGATTTCTGAGTTCGAGGCCAGCCTGGTCTACAGAGTGAGTTCTAGGTCAGCCAGGACTACACAGAGAAACCCTGTCTCGAAACACCAAAAGAAAAAAAAAGTGACTAATAGACTGAGCTTCCTTGGGGTTCATCTGAGAAATAACAGCTACCATAAAGAGGACTCACATCTCAAATGGTTTTTTATAGAGGTAAACCTGCTTAATTCATGAGTATAAAGAACTTGGGGCTCAATGGGAGTATGAGAACTTGCCTAGCAGTTTATATCGATACTAGTGATGAGGCTAGGAATCATTTTCTTGTAGTGTCTGCTTAGGCAAAAAGGTGGAAATCATACTTATGCAATCGTATCAAAGTTGAGAACTACCCAAGAAGCTGTAATCTACAGAAGTAATTTTTTTTCTCCATTCAGGTCTGAGGTGCCCGAAGTCAACACAGTGGAATTCAGTGGCCTACAGGCCCCTAAAAAGGGATGAGTGATGAAAACACACTTGAACATAATGGATGAGTGAAGGAATGCGTATGAGAGATCCGCCATCTTGATCTTTGTCACCTGAGGTTTGCCCCAGCCACGTATCTATCTCAGTTATGCCTCAAAGGGCTCCTTAGCTCCCTAGTCGTTTAGGTCTAAAGCTACTATGATGGTTAGTCTATCTGTTTGTCAACTTGATGAGATTTAGAATTACCCAGGAGACAAACACTCTAGTGGGTCTGCGAGGGAATTTCCAGAGAGTCTTAACGCAAATTGGAAAGCCTCTATATCCTGAACTGCATGGACTATACCATCCTATGGGCTGAATGAAAGCAGAGAACAATCAAGGAAATGCACCAGACTCTCTTGTTTTCCAATGCAGATGCAGTGTGACCAACTCCCTCATCCTCTGTCACCACGTCTCCTGCCATGATGAGAAGTATCATCAAACCAAGGACAAAACAAGCCCTGGCTTCTTTAAGTTGCTTCCTTCCAGTGTCTTGTCATGGAAGCATATGGTTACTCCTCAGCTGGAACTATAAAGTGAACTAAACGCTTCTCCTACTAAAAGTCTAAGATTGTGCCTTGGCTTTCTTTAAATGTTCAACATCATGAAAACCAAGATATATAATAGCATCCTAAGAGCAGCAATAGAAGGGAGGTTGGTAGAAGAAGAGGAACAATAAATATAGCAATAAAAGAAACTGGATGCAAGTCTTCCTGCTTTTACATTCTCAGCACCTTTTCCATACCCATAGAAGGTGGGGGGTGGGCATGTAACCATAGCTAAGCATATCACATTTCATTATCAATACTAACATAAAGTATTGAAATAATTGGCAACGTCACATTTCCTTTTCTTTAAACAACAGTGTTAAAGGGTTAATCAGCATTTCCTATGCAAGGAACAATGGTGGTTAGCCAAATGGTCTTTAAAAAACAGACAACAAAAAATAGCTTCAATAATTTATATTAATTCAAGCCCTATGGTTAATGAGGCAAATGGAGTGCTCTCAGAGGGATGCAAAGCTCAGAGCAGCAGCATCAAGAATCTTCAAACCACTGCTGGCACAAGATCCTGCAAGTCCGAAATACCCCCTAACCACCTACTATTCATGCTTTACACTGGGGATATGCTTAATATCACTCTCATTTTGCAGATGGTAAGCTAAAATGGTATCTGCACAATTACACTAAGGAGGAGCTGCTTCTTCCTGTCTTCTTTGTTGATATCATCCAGTGCGCCTGAAGTTTTCACTGTACTAAGCATATACTTGTCTGTTAAGGCAGGAAAAACAGCAAGCTTCTGACTTGACTAGCCCAGAAGTTAAACTGTCATCTGTCTAAACATCTCTGAGAGTTAAATAAAAAAAAAGAAAAGAAAAAACAAACAAATAAACTGGTATGGGTTGGGAAATAGAGTATGGAATGCTTGGTCCAATTCATTACAAAGAGGATTCATTTATCTGAGATGAGTTTGCAAACTAATAGCAAATGTTCATTCTCCAAAACTTGTTAGGCAACAGCTAAATAGTATGTGCAAGATACAGTAGGTGCTAGTGTTAGGATAAAGACCTAAGATTTCCAGCGCGTATGGGGTCATGCCTGTAACCAGCATGGGTAAGCCTGCAGTGGCTGAACTAGAGCAAATACAAAGCCAGCCGGAACTACATGGTGAGATCCAATCTGGACCATCCACATACTCAAAGAAAGCTGTTTCCTTAAGAGTAGAAAAATGACTGCTGTAACATACACAGACCCTGACCTGTGGTCAACAATTACTTGTATCTTTCAAAATATCTAGTAGGCTTTTGAATTGCTTACACACAAAGAAATACAATTAAACCAAAGGCTACAAAGACTGCCCTGTTCTGATGAATGCACAGTGTATCCAGGTACTGCAACATCACACTACACTCCAGTGATACTTGCAACTGTGTGTCAATCAAAAAGAAAATATTTGAAGCAGAAGAATGAAGCTTAACCTCTAGGTTCTAAACTCATTAGGGCTGAAAGAGACAGCGTTTCCTTGATTTGCTTCTATGTAGCCAGGCAAGCTGCTACAGGACCTTCTAAGGAAACAGCCAGGACAGAGAAGGGACTCACATTAAATGAGGGGAAAGTTCTTGAGCTAATATTTAGTGAATGAGTATGAAAGATGGCGAAGTTGTATCTGTTCAGTGATTTACTTCTTACAGCTTGAGACATTTGATAACAGGCATGGGGCCTGCCTTCAAGTTGCTCATTGTTGGATAGTAAAGCTTCAAGATGTAAAGAGCTCCCCAGTCCCTCTCACACTAGTGTATCACACACACACACACACACACACACACAGAGAGAGAGAGAGAGAGAGAGAGAGAGAGAGAGAGAGAGAGAGAGAGAGAGAACAGTAAATACTTTGATGGGTGGAGCACACGGCACATAAAAGAAGCTAACCACCTAACCTCCTTTCTCTCCTATTGCTATCAAATTTTTGTGACCCTGTCTGGTGTCCATCATCTTGTATCTGATCAATGCAATAGTAAGCTAGCTGAATCTGATGCTTTTAGCATAACTATCTTTCTAATGTTGCTCCAGGTAGTCTTGGGTACTCTGGTTCTTATGTCCTGTTACACAGTCCATAGTATGAGCAGGTAACCTCTTGTTTTCTTCATGATATTATAGAAAACAGACTCATAGGAAAACAAAGCCTATATTAACCTTGACCCTTGTTGTTATCATTAATAATAGATTCTATATCTCTCATGTCTTCTGTGAACTCCTGCAAATCTGTATAGACAAGCTCACTTGCAAGTAGGATCAAACCTGGGCCCTTTCCAATGCTTGACATTTTTCACATATCCTACCACATGGGAGGATTTTACTTTTAAAACTCCAGTTTTGCCCTTTCTGGAAGAATTAAAAATCCTGGCAACATTAAAACTACATTTTCTCACAGTCGTGGGTGGTGATAATTGAGTGACAGCTGTCTGCATGATCCCCACTGCTCTGGGGTGTATCCTGACCAGTCATTGTTTCATTGTTTATTGTCATTTGTCTATGGCTCCGGTGAGGATTCAGTTTGTGGTCCTGTTTGAGGTAAGACATCACTAGATATATTAAACACAGGACATGATTAGATCAAAATACAACCCTCTAGAATTGTTGGCTCTATCTAGGTGAGCCAAATAGCATTCCAGAAAGAAAAACAAAACAAAATCTGCGACTCGAACTGGAATTAATGTAATGGCAAATACAACTAATAGATAAACGTGATGTTATGGAATTTCCCGGATGGAGTGCCATCTTCCTATGTCCTGTGTGAGGAAGGATAATGAATTTTTATGGGGCACAGGAATTGTTTGAACAATCCACTGAATAGTGATGCCTTTTGTTGAGAGAGAAAACAGCAAGAGTTTGAGGGAGCTTTGATGAAGCGGGGAGGTCTAAGTGGAGGCTAGGGACATGAAAACCCTAAGGAGTCTGATGAAGACCCAGCAGCACATGCCGGTGAGCAGCTGACTCTACAACTCTGGAGAAAGCTGTCAACAGATGGATGCTATGGGCTCCACAAACCCTGGGATACTGACTATAAAACTCTGTATTTGTTGTTTAGGCAGGTCTTCATGAATAAGCGTCTGCATCTTCTCTAGACTGTCGAAGGGACTGTTGGTGACTGGAAGAAAAGGTCATCTGAAGATGTAGAAGTCCCCCAGAAGGGGGTACCCTTTGGGACATCTACATTGGTCCCTTAGAACACAATGGTCGTTAGTCTTCAAGTGCCCAAATCTGCACAGCGCTTTACACAAAACAATCCATGATTGGTGGGCTCACAGACCCTAGGTGTGACCTGTTATTATTCTGTGGCTAATTTAGAACAACCTTAAAAATTAGTATGGTTGTGCCTCTAGATTAGCATGGCTCCCCACTTCATCAGAGAATGTTCTTTATGCTCTAGACTGCAGGTAACACTGCCCCAATTGCAGAGAATGCCCAAGGAATGCTCAGTCACAAAGTGTACATCAAGACTTGGGAACTATCACTAAAAGGAGAAGGAAAGACTTTAAGAGCCAAAGTCACAGAGGACAGAGCAAAAGCATCTTCTGAGCATCGCAGGAGCACTGCACACATCAAGTCAAGCAGCTGTGGGTGCCTGCACAGACCTTCGCAAAATCAAGTCAGTCAGCATTCTAGCATACGCTAGGGAGGGATTCGTAAGCCCCGACCTCTGAGGCGCTATGGGCTTCTAGGGGAAGAATCATCATTTTATAAAGGATATGACCCTGGTAGATGGACCCTGCCCCAGTAGATGATCACAAACCTAATTGTCTTCCATTTGGTCCTTCAAGTCCACCTGTTTATACAACCTGTTCAAATGAAGCTATTCAAGAGAGTCACAAGTAGAGAAGACATCAAAAGGGAAAAGGGAAACTAAGGTCCATGTGTTGTTTCCGTGTGGTAACCAAACAAGAGGAACAGATGATGAAAAGAAAGGTTGATTTTGCTCATTGTGCTAGGGGATTCTAATCTCTCCCGAAAGGCAACAAGACACTCAGGTAATGTCTCATTCTATGTCTAGGAAGCATGAGGTTCTGGTCAGTGAGGCAAGCAGAAACTATGTCCTTGAGTGTATACTTCTAGCAACCAGCACCACCTCCTGGAGAGTCTATAATGTCCCAAAAGGGTGCAGTCGTGGATTGAATGAAAAAAAAAATCCCCCACAGGTTCACATACTTGAGCACTTGGTTCCCAGGTGATGTCCAGCATTGTTATGGAGAGCCACAGTACATCACAGGAGGGAGCTTGAAGAGTTAGTAGCCTTCCCCTACTTTCAGTGTGTGGGTAAGGATGTGATTTCCCAGCTTTCTGTCACAGCCATCGGATGTCACGCCTTCCCTGCTAATGTGCACTCGCCCTCTGGACGCTTAAGTCAAGGTAAACCCTTCCTTGAAAGAGTTTACTCATCACAGCCACAGAGCAATAACTAATAAAGGCTCCAATTGCTGGAGACACATGGGTGTGGAGTTGACATGTCAGATTCAAAGTAAACCACCCCTTCTTCTCTTCACGACTCCTGTTATAGCCTTGCCCTCATTCCCTCCCTTGCTCATATACGACATTTTCATGTCAACCTCACCCTGCATTTTCCACTCTCAGGTCCGTTATTTGACCCACTGTGCTAATGTCTGCCGTGTAACATCACAGTGTTCTCTCTCAAAAATTCAAGCGTGAACACCAGTGGGTTTAAGCAAAAGAAGTCCCATCTTCCTCTACCCATCAGGTAGGAAGCTTCCAGAGTCTAAGATTAGGACTCAAGCAGATGAGACTCGCTTCTGAAACCCAGAACTTAAGGACTTTAAGTTTCAGAATTTTCTGTTTTCCTAATCCCATGGCTTCTACCATAAATCTTCCTAGATTTGAAACATGCCATATATATCCTAGTACAGCTTTTACAAGCTGAAGGGTCTTAATGCTTTTTTCAGGGTCTCAGCTAGTTGACTCAGTCATTAAGAAAAAAAATTATCTTTGTTTGATATCTTTTCTTATTCTTTGTATCTTTTTCTTTTTGCTTGGTTTTGGAGGTTCTTTGCTTCATTACTTTTTATATTTTTTTTTTCAGTTTTTGAGACATGATCTCACAGTATAACCATAGTCAATACATTTCTAGGTAGACCAGGCTGGCCTGGAAATCACACAGCTCCACCAGCTCCTGTAGGCACCACCACTCTCAACCTTCCTTTGGTTTATGGCATATCTAACATTCTCAGCATTGAAAACATGCTATTATCAGTGTCTGACCTCTCTCTCTCTCTCTCTCTCTCTCTCTCTCTCTCTCTCTCTCTCTCTGTGTGTGTGTGTGTGTGTGTGTGTGTGTGTGTGTGTGTGTAAAATGAAACTTTCTGGGCTATGTTCAAGTAGCTTTTCATTTTAATTTATACCAACACTGTACAAATCATGACGGGAACAGCTCGGTGAATGAAAACTGTAAAACTGTGTGGGTGAAAACTTCATCAAAAGAAACGTTTTAGGTAAAGGTAAGCCAGAGCCGCCCGCCTTCCGCATGACGGCCCATACTCAACAGGAACTCAGGTAATCTTTAATTTAACAATGAGAAAAGCTGCTTTACCTTTGCAGGTCAGTATCAAATCAGCCTAAGCTGTTCGGAGAAGTTACTAATTGAGGTAGTGAGTATATACAGAACAGTGGGTTAGATTTATTTTTATCCCACCATGAAGCCTCTTCATCACCGCCAGCAAAGTGAAGAAGCCAGGTCCATGTACGATTGGCTGCCATTTATCTGACTGCTGATTATTTTGTGTCTTAGAAACTGTTTGTCTTCTGGGATTACATAAAATAAACAGTAAAGCATGGCTTTTATTTATTCAGATTTGGGCTGTGCACATTGCTCGTCAGTATATTGACTACGTTATTCAATTCACTGCTATTTAAATATTGATAAAGTTTGTTATTTGTATCCCAGATTCTTTCATAACCTAGAATAATTTAGATAATTAATAGAATTTTTGATACACTTTAGAATAATTTAAATTAATATTTAATCCACAGTTCTGTTTGATATCATATAAAAGCAAGGATAAATATGAGTATTTGGGTAACCAGTAATTCCTTAATAGCATTCTCTTATGGAGATAAAAATGTTTAAATATTAATTAATTTAGTCCTATCAGAACCGCACAGTTTTTAGGCATTTCCAAATTTGGAAAAATTTTCATTATTCAGTAACTGGATAATAAAGAAGTAAAACTAAATTCTGTCCTCTAATGCTTATAGGGAACACATCAAATGAAATCTAATAACACGGAGACACGCAGCACAACTGAGCGCGCTCTGCAGTCATTCTGAAGCCCGGGAATGGAAGGCTTGGTTACTGAGTCGGATCTTGGGGCCGCACCCTCTTCTCTATCCATAACAAACAGGCTTCCATCGCTCAAGTAGCATATGGCAGTAAATGAGCCAAAGGAAAGAAAAGCACACGGTGCATTATTTGTCTGAATTAAGCTCTGACATTATCTCCACCACAATGTGTGTGTGGTTTCGTACAAGGCAAATCTCTTCTGAGAGTTCTGAGGGATGTGTGCTGCTCCAGCTTGTACCCTTGTGAAGGAGCCTGTTTTCAAAGAAGCATCCGGCACGTAGATTATACGCAATCCAATTACCGTACGGGGCTTTAGAAGCTTACTCCTAACAGGATGCCATTAATGTAAACAAGTCAATTTACATGTAACACTGAGGTTCAGGCTCAAAGAAAGCACATGATTGCTTTCTGCATATCTGTGATTCACTATAAGCATGCTTTTATTAAAAAAATAAATCTGTGTACTTCTTTTCTTCCATATAATATTTACCTTATAATAGCTATATGAATGGGTGATGACAATTTGTATCATTAGTCATGTGTGTTCATTGAGGGCCTACTGTGTATAAACATCGCACTGCAGAGGTCTTCAGAACAAACAGGACTCTTCCCCGGTACAAACTATTCTCAGTTAATTTCGCCTCAAATCCTTGAATCTTTTCAGTCTAAGGAAATAAATATGACTGTCAAAGGGCAGTGCTGTCTGGTATGCAGAGCAAACATCTCCTCCACTTTGAAATGAAACTCTACAAAAATGTAATAAAATTTTAAATGTAAGGTAATTTAATTATCTAAAATAAATTCAAACGAAAGCGGATGTTAACTGGCTGACCCTGACACAGGATTTACCGGGCTGTCATGAAGACAAAAAGAACCCTCTGAAAGTCAAAGGATGGAAAATATAGAATTCTACCATGATTCTAGGATTGTCTGCAACACTCGACTTTGATGTTTAGCATTAGGAATTTTAGCCGAGCCCAGGGGAGAAGTTCAGGAGAATGATAAGCAATGTTGGTTTTGTTTTCTTGACCTTCTCCTTCACCTCGAAGTTTGGGAAAAACAGGCTTGCACGGTATGTCAGGCAAACATTTCAGGGTAGTAAACAAACATCACCAAAGAGTTAAATACAAATCCACAGTAACTCGGTTTGAGCCTAAGATATGCATACTCCTGGTGTGATGTCTGTTTCCATAGTTTACATAGGAGCCAAGCTACATTTTCAGGAGATTCAAACTTAGCTGGCATGGAGAAAGAGAACGTGGGCTACAATGGGACATTTCTCTGTGCCTCAGATCTTTCATTTTATTGGTCTCTAGGGACAGTGTTTGGATTTAGGATGTGCCTATAAAGCAGCCAGGAGAATTGTAAAACAAGACAATTCAAGCAAAAATGAGGGATTCTTTGCCTGCCTCCAAATAATCACTGAGGCCACTTTGTTTGGCTTTGCCATTATTACAGAGGTGTGCCTCTGCTTCCTTCCAAAAGCACAAGTGAACTTCAGTTGGTGGCTTTCCCCATCATCAACCCATCACAAGCACCATGAAAGTTGGCTATGGCAGTTGCCTGTAGTTATCTCTAAGGAAGATATCACACTGGGTAGAAGACCGCTGACTGTTACCTGAGAAGAGAAGACACAAGGAACGATAGTCATGCATTTTGCTAAGGGTCAGAAATATACCAGCAACCACGCTCTCTCCATGGTCTTCTTTCTCTGACTTCTGTAGACCACACAGTGGGAAGTGAAAACAAGATTCCTTCTGCCTTTGGTGAGCCCCATGATCACTGACAAGCAAGGAGGACAAGGATGAGTCAGAAAAGGAACGGAGAAGAATAAAGGTTTGGGATAACACAACTGAAAATCGCTGCTGTGGGCTGAGCACACAATCCAGTTAATAGAACACTTGCATTCGTGAATAAAGCCCTGAGCTGGATCCCCATGACCACACACTAGACATGGTAGTATGGCTGTAATCCCAGCACTTGGATGATAGAGACAGAACAATCAAGACTCTCAGCGTCTTCCACCTATGACTGCAAAACAAGTTCTAGGACACCTGTGCCATAAGAATGTCAAAAAAGTAAAAAACCTTGCTATTACTGTAATAGGAGCCTATCTTTTGTTCAGTTAAATAGTCAACCAAATATCTTACCATTTCCAACTACTGTGGTTGCCTTGTGCTTAACCTCCTGCCATATTGCTTTATGACATAAATTATTTTTCATTAAATGAAGACACTGCTTAATGATTAAGTATAAAATACAATTTTGAGGTAGGATAGAGAACACTAGAATTGAGAAAAAAATCATTCTATGGTAACTCCATAACCTTTATTGAATTTTTAATTGATCTTGAATATCTGAAGTAAATCTCACAATTACACTGTCATCTTGAATTGGGCGGGGTGGTGCATACCTATGACTCCAAACCTTGAGGTGTGAAAGTAGAAGGATCTGAAATCAAAGGACATAGTTGCCTGTGTAGTGAGTGCAAGGTCTGCCTCAACTCAATGAGTCCCTCTCTCAAAAGAAAAAAGGGGGTGGGGGAGGAGGAAAAAAAGGGGAGGGGGAAAGAGTAGCAGAGAGAGAGGAAGGATAGTTACAGGAAAGGAGGTACACACAGAGGGAGAAAGAGATGAAATTGCCCCTTAGGAGCTCCTTGAGAGTTCAAGACTATATTTACTACATTTTACAATGATCAGAAATGGCTAACCAACTACATAGTTCAAACTTCCATGTCTTTACTATTTACTTTACTATTAAATAGTAATACTATTTAAATAATATTTACTATTAATACTATTTGACTATTTATTTAGTCAAAAATCACTTTTAAAGCTTCCTTCATTTATTATAAAATCCTGTTCTGCTAAGGGTAGGGCTGGATTTGGGGTGGGTTCTGAGAACTCCCTGGCACCCTGTGAAGAATGCCTGGCTATTGTTTGCAATGTTTGGTCTACTAGGATCCCACAGCCTGGAAAGATGGGTGTCAGATCTCATATATAATCTTAGGCACATCCGGAACAGAGAAATGGAGCTTGGGCAGACAAGAACAAGATAAAGTTCCAACTGGCCTCCCTTTAACTGTATTTTTTTTTAAGTAAACCGAAAGGAGAAAGAAAAAAGAAAAAATGCTTGTTGGCTCTGTTGGCTGGAGCTCGGGTTTTAGAGCGAAAGACAGGAGCCTCGCTTCTTGCCTTTGCTCAGAACAGATACCTTAATGCACCCATTGAAACGGGACGAGGGAATGGAGCCGTGCCAGGAAAACTTTCTGCCTTCAATCAGATTGAACGGTGAACAGGAGCCACATTGCTGCAAACCATGGGGAACAAATTCGAGCTGGGCACCCACCGTTGGAATCAAAGCTTCCTACCCAGGACCAGTAAGACTTTCCTCTGGATTTGATGCCTCTACCGTTATCTGGGAGGAAGAGAGGTGCTGCCGGGGAGACTGAATATTCCTTTCTAGAGAAAAGATAAGGAACGTGCCTGTCACTTCATCCTACCTGATTAAGCTGCAGAGTCCTAAGCAAGTAGCGCTGAGGTGTCCACACACTGAGCTAACTGTGTGCGCCCTTCTCTATCACGGTGAAAACAATCACAAATGCGCCAGCATGTGCAGAAAGAGAATACTTGAGAGGGGAAGTCGCATGTCAAAAACTGGAGGGTTGTACAAAACCACTTAATTACTGTAACAACCACTCCTGGCAAAGTGTCTGTCCTAAAAAGGCCTCCTCCTTTTAAATGCAGAGTGAATGAGGACATTTACAATATTACGAAGGCACGTTTAAATTGTGCAGAACTTCATTTTCATAACTTTTATAACGAGTTATATTTTGTTTTTAGTGATGTGTATTCACAGCTGTCTGTGTACGGATGTGTTCACAGTGAGTGCAGTTCCCACTGGAGAATAGAAGAGGGAGCAGTTGGGTATCCTGGAGCTAGAGCTGTAGGTGATATAAGCTACCCAGCATTGGGGATGAGAATTTAGTGTGGTCCTCTGGAAGAACAGTGCATGCTGATAACTGCTGAGCTGACTCTCCAGCCCCCTGTTAACCTCTCTCCTTACCTTCATATAACATAACTTTCTTTTATTGAACTTTTTTTTTAAGTGAGCCATGGTTCCAGATTCTAAAGTTGCTGCATTAACACAAATAAATAGGAAAGAATTTGCTTGAAATAAAGATGGCTAGTAAGGTCCGCAAAGTTTCGATTTTTAGCTTGAGGCTGTATTTATGAGATTTTTCTTTGTGTGTGTGTGTGTGTGTGTGTGTGTGTGTGTGTGT